>NC_133871.1:11083027-11132632 GCF_044706935.1 Curcuma longa
GAAAAAAAAAAGTAACAAGAGAAGCAAAGCGGAGGAGCGACGCAAGAGACGACAAATTGGGGGTGGCTGAGGAAAATAGATTAAAATAAATTAAAGTTGGGTCCCACCGCCGCTCCTGCCCTGTTGGATTAAATCCACCACGTCCGTAACAGGCAGTGCCATGTCAGCATCTCTCTCTCATACATTTATCTACGTATCCCCTTTTATTTAATGGTTCTAGCAAATTAATAAAAAATTATCAAATCTTTTCATTCTTTTCAAGTACAATTAAACATTATTTATTAAAATTATACGTCTCAATTAAATTAAATTAGTATAGCCATATTTGCAACTACAGAATGAATGAATATAGGTGGAGAAAAATAAAATAAAATAAAATTTATTATCCACCATCATCCGAATTAATTTAATATCTCTTGAAATAATACCACTTTAACTAAAATAAGCTTATACTTTCAAGTCAACCATGGGAATCCATATTCCCAAAAAAGCATAATCCTCCACCTTCAATTATAACAATCCTTACGTGTCAGACTAAACCAACACAAAAATGGACTCCGTGCTTTAGTTTATATTGGAAAAAAAAGGGATTAAGCAAACCAGTGCAATCTAAACCATTAAGCTTACCTAAGAAGACGCAACCAGCCATAGGCACATTTATTAGCATATATAAAGACAAGAGTGAGGTGGATAAACGTATCTTTCTTACTCCTTGCAAATGAAGTTTCAATCATTAAAACTGCACTAACCAACAAATGAAGTTTTTCCATCGTCGAAAATTCTCTCAGATCTCGAAGAACTTCTTCAGTTCATACAAAAGGTTTTTTTTTTTTACTTTTTATTTCAGTGATTTTTTTTTTACATGGCATAAATCCCCAGTCAGTCCGTCCGTCGGTCGTCGCGGCACGCCTGTACGATTTTCACAAGCGAATTCAATGAATGCGTCGCCACCGATGGAGTCGAGAAAAATCTGCTCCGCGACAAAAAGAACACAACCCCCCACTGTCTCATTATTTAATTCAACCACTTATTTGTTAATTAATTCAGCCACAAACAAAGCTTCTCCACCATACGATTTTCTGCTTCTTTTTTAATTTGCTTTTTTTTTGGTTAAAAAAAAAGCTTTTTCTTTTTTCTGAATTTATGTAAGTTGACGTGCCCAACCAAAATGCCTACCCTTTTTCCCTTTGTCTCTACGCGGAGAAAGGGATGGGAGTGCTTGGCCGCATCCGTTTTGTCTGGGAGCTGGATGCATCATCATCGCACTGTACAAAAAGGAAAAGAGAAATGGAGAAGAAAAATAAATATTAATTAAAATTAAATAATGCTCTAGGAACAGTAAAGACCTACCAATTTTATCAATTATATATATATATATATATATATGGCCGCTATTCGGCCGGAATCCGGTGACGGGATGTGCACCGGTCCGAGCTGCGCGTTCATCGGGTGTGACGCGGCGGTCGACGGTGGCCGGACGGCGAAGCGGCAACGGCGGCAATGGCGAGGGGTTGAAGGAGTGCACACGGGTCGCTGTCGCGCGATACGGGCCATAGCATAGCAAATATATATATATATATATATATATATATATATATATATATATAATCTCTTGTGTGCGATAACTTACGTGACTGTGCACATCTGATAATGTCGTTAAATTTTTTGACTTCATCTGCATGTCAAGTCTTCCGTGAGTTGGGCGATGAACAAAAATTGTGATATCACTGCAGAAACCTTAAATCCCAAAATCGCAAGAGCCCTTCCTTCCTAATCTCTCTGTTGTCGTACATCCACCACGAGGGGCGCCGTTGCTGGCCAGTCACAGGAGTTGGGCGGGAAGAGGTTGTCGAGCGCCCAAGGGGGGTGTATGCAAGCTGCCCTCGCTCTCGTCCATCATGACCAATACTTTTATTTTCATACTAAACTCGTCGCTCGTGCCCAGCTCCGCCTACGCAGTAGCTATGAGATCAGCTGCAACAATGACGACGGTGGCAACGATGATGACGATTGCGACGATGAGCTTGCTCAAGACGAGGAGAAGCGACAGCTGCGACGAGCTCTCTCATAGAGCTACGTACGAGATCAGGACGGAGAGAGGCGACGACGACAGAGATATCCGGAAGGGGGCTCTCGCGATTTTGGAGTTTAGGGTTTCTCCAGCGCCATTGCGATTTGTGTTTGTCATCCAACTTGCAAAAGACTTGATACACAGGCGATTGAAGTCAAAAATTTAACAGCATCACAACGCGTACAATCGCATAAGTTACCACGCGTAGAGATCATTTCTCTCTCTATATATATTTAAATATTACAATATTATGATAAGTAAAATAAAGGGTACAATTTTTTTTTGTATGTGTTGCCCTAATTAGATTTAATGTTTGAATTCAATTAGGTAGTCCTAATGATTTAATTAATTATACAGGGATATCCATTATGAGTTACAGATAACTTAATTAATTTGTTTTCAAAAGGCAAAATAATTATATATAAAAAATGGAATATCTTTTACCTACTCCTTTGTCCATCTGCCATGTGAAAGTGAGTAGTGGCCGCAAATGCAATGCCACTCGGTTCATATACATACATTTTTCCTCAATTAAAGATTTGTACTCCGAGTGCATGTGACTCCTGACTCCTAGTGGATGTATATCATTTTGTTGAGATCGTATTCTGATATGATGAGAAACATTACATTTTATTTATAAAAATATGAATTATTTGATTAAGGAATCATCGCCTAATGTATATCATTTTGTTTCGTGGTGAGCTTACTTTATATTCTGCTTTTGCCCCCCTCAAATAAGTTAAGAAAGATATTGTTGTGCTTCGGAATATAATTGAGTTGGTTACGTAGAAGAAGACAGGAGTTTGAATCTTAATGAAATCAAGATAATATCCTTTTCCGTCGTGGTTAACTGTAATTTTTTAATTTACCTATTTACATATAATCGTGAGGATGAAAAATTTTGGTGTTTGAAAACTTGTTGGTCAAAGAATCAATATGATCAAAATATTCAAATAAATACAATAAAAATAAAAGATCTATTTAATTTCTAGATTTATTATTTTTTTTTGATTTAATAAAAAAGTGTAAAGGGTCTTAGCTTGCCGACGTGGATTTGTTGTTGAGTGGAATAGAAAGGTCAACGTTAGGTCCACATCAGCTTTCTGGTTACTTCCAAGGCGCTGGCCCACGCACAAAACCCTAACGCCTGGATCGAATTTCCTACTCCAGCGACCATCGGCAATGGCGTCGCGAATCGCTCGGTTTCTGAGGTCTCTTGCTCCTCCGACCTCCATCCAGCCTTCTGTTTCTTCAGGTTCCGCCGCACACCGGTTCCTCACCACGGCCGCCGCCGCCTCCGACGCTTCCGCCAACGGTGGCGATGCTTCGGCTGCCGCGGAGGACAAGGACGACAAGATATTCCTAAAGTCGCCGAACTCGGCGTCCACCCGGGACAAGTCGTCGGTGACAATGCCGATGTCCTTCATGACGGGGTCAATTGTAGGAAAGCGCTTCTACAAGGAGGTCACTACCCGCATGGCCGATGACGGGAATGGGTGGACGGTTATGCTTGACTACAGGACGCTGAAGACCCCCTGCAAGAAGCCTCTCAAGCTCCGGAGTCTGGCGCTTGCCAAGGCCATTGCGGCCGAGTGGGAGTATCAGGTCCGCTTCTTTGCTGTATTTAATCCGAACAAAGGTTCTCCTTTCTCTTCAATTTGGCTTGTTTCTAAAGTTCTCTATTCTTATTTTGATGAAGCACGATCAAGATAAGAGATTTTGATAATAAATTTCCCTGTCCCTCCCTCTGTAGATCAAAAACAGTGTCGTTCTAAGTGCTTGGCTTTAAGACTCTATGTTTGTATACATCTTTAAGATTATAAAATACTGGTGTTTTTTTTTTTGCTTATTTGAATAATAAAAAATGTGATTTCTGAACTAGTGTTAAGGTTCAAGCTGGTTACATTAGCCCGTGGATTTAGTTCAAAGAAAATCTATGAGAGACTTTAGATGGTAATTTATTAATTTAGCCATATCAGATCACGCGATTGAATGGGAAAGTTTGCATCTACATTTTATGTTATCCTTTATAGTTCGAGTCTTTGTCTTGTGAAACTGGTTCTTGGGAAATGTGATATCAGTATGTGTTGAATGCTGGAGGAATTATTGTGCAAATAATTATGTCCGTCCAAATTTTAATGGAGCTCAAGATCTTGATGTTATTAGCTAATTGATCTATGAAATCTACTGCACATCCTTTTAGTATCATGTTACGCCATTTAAATGTATTGCATTCTTTATTTATATTATACTGGATTTTTTAATATAGACTTTCCTAGTAAGTTTGCCATATTTTAGGAAAAAGATGGAATACGACCTTTTACAATGCCTTTGATGAAGCTTACATGTACTGCACTGGAAAGGGTTCCACTTACACGAGCAACCATTATTGAAAATTTGATGAATAAGTTTCATCTGGATTTGGTTTTTTGCCGATCTCCAGGTGACAATGATGTGACAATAAGAATTCTTAGTAAGTTTTCATTTAGCTTTGCAATTTTATTCATTTTCATCACTTTTTCAAGTTTCTTTGTGTTCATTTTCTTATTTGAATTTCTTCTTATGTTGTTTAGAAAGAAATTTTTTTTATATCAATTGAATATAGGAAGATTGTATTATGGAGCATCCTGTTACCAGTACATGCTGATTGAGCAGCAGTTCTTGTTCATCACTTACTGTGAGTAACTAAAATGAAAGAGGAAGATAAAAAAGCACTTCTACAAATGAATGGATGGATAGCTAGTTAGCTTGCATCTGGATATGGTTTGGTCTTTTATTCTGTTTTGACCCCAGGTGTGAGTTTCCATTATCCCTTCAAACGCATATATGCATGTGTTGGAATGCATTCCAGGTTAAACATATTTCTTGTGAATAGATAACTATCTTAATATCTTAAACTGTAGCTAGGAAGAGCATCATTTTTCACTCTTTTTTTCTCATTCTTGTACTACTTTGGTCCATGTTCAGACACTGAGATCAGCATTAACACACAAAGTTCCCAAATACTTCTTATGGTCAGTTGGCTACTTCAATAATTATGTCATATCAATGAGATAACATGTGAGGTGGATAACATAATTTGATAAGGGTTGTTCTCTATACACTGTTTATCCACTTGCGGTGGTTATGGAAGGTTTGGAGAATACCAATAGCTGCATAGAGGCTTTCAATCATTACTTTATAATGTCCCTTAAACAGAGTGACTTGGGGAAGACTTTTGGTGTATATCAGAAGTATGTGCCAGTACACGTTCCTTAGATTTGGATGAGACCGTTCGGTAATTTGGACTCTTCAACTACTCCCTCCATACCTATGTCGGATACCAACACTAGGACATTAACACTCAATTGATGACATGTAAAAAGAAATAGTCATGCTGGACACTTATATCCACACCCGTGTAAGAAACTCATGAGTCTAAGTGACATCAAGAGAGTACTGTGAATCATAGGCATAAGATAATTGCTGTGTACTACTAAAGAGACGAGGAAGTGAAATACGAGTTCATTTTCAGAAGATTCATAAATTCAATCAACAATACTATATACATTCAAATGTCTATGCTATTTAAGTAATTTTCAGAAAAACATGCATAGTCATGCTGGTAATATCAGATTTATAACTCAAACAAAATAGGTTTCATGACTTGAAGCATATTCATAACATTTTTTCCTGAAGATTGAAGATTGTCGAGAGTATATTGTTCATGCAGTGCCCGAGTTTGGGTTTGGGTAAGTTAAAAATATGATAGTTTTAACTCAAACAAAATAGGTTTCATGACTTGAAGCATATTCATAACATTTTTTCCTGAAGATTGTCGAGAGTATATTGTACATGCAGTGCCCAAGTTTGGGTCTAGGTAAGTTAAAATATGATAGTTTTAAATGGAGAGCAATCTGTTTTCTGATGGAGCATATTTTCTGGTATTTTTACATTGCAAACAAAATAAGAAATAACCTGAATAGTTTGTAAATGATTTGAAACTCAGTCTGCACAAAAGAAGGTGGAATAGGAGAATGTGAGGATGATGGCGTGGTCACTTCTCTTCAACACATCATTTGTTTTCTTGTTTATGTCCCTTCCACCATGTAAACAACACAATGGAACCTTGTTTCTCCCCTCCACCTTCTCTCCCTCACTTCCTTCCCTTGTTACCTCAGTTTTTCTAGTAAACATAGCTTGAGTGTTTTGTTAAGGCATCAGTCCATTGAGGATGTTAGCACGGTAATCATTGTAAGAAAAATATGATTTATGTTATGTCCATTTCAGGGGAGGAAGAGGGGAAAGTAAGGAAGAATGTTGTGGAAGGGAAGAGGGGAAGAAAAAGAGGGAAGAAATTTCTCTTTTTTTTTTGCTCATTTTTGAAAAGTACTAAAACTAGGAAAAAGAGAGCCAAATTGTTCTTCTCATCTTCTTTTTCCCCCCCACCAAAGTAGATAAGGGAATTGATGCTTTCCTTCGTTTCCTTTGTTTTGGTCTCCCTTCCTCTCAAGTAGACTCAAAGTAAGTAAATTGGAATGCACCAATACAACACTAAAATTTTCCCCTTTTTTTGACTTTATATTCAATATTTGGGAATATGAAGGATAGAGTTTATCCTCGCTTATGTTCTATAAAAGTCTGGGTCTACATTTGATTCTGTTTATTCTCATTGACCTTCTAAAAATTTCACTGAGATTTAATTGTCTTGGGATTTTAGAATTTCTTGCTAATATTTTCCAATTATTGATCTATAATTTGCAGAAAAGCAAGAAGAAAATTTAGATCCTATACTTGATTGGCTGCAATCAAAATTTGGGTTTAAACCGGCAGTCTATTCCAGTTTGTTTGGAGGCAAGCAAGATGAGGGTCTTGCTATTGCTATCAAAGATGTTCTAAAAGGAACAAATGATTTCGAACTGGCTGCAATTGATGCACTAGCTGCTAATGCACATTCTATAGTCATTCCTCTTGCAATTTTCTTCGGGAGGATAGGAATCGAGGAAGCCATCAAGTTGATACGACTTGAAGAAGACCAACAGGTTCATAACAAACATTAGTTTTTTGCTTTGTCACTGTGACATGGTATGATTTCTCTGGTCTCTTTGCTACCGCTGGGTTCTGAATTTGGATTAATGTTCCTTCAGATTGATAGGTGGGGTCTTGTAGAAGGTGGTCATGATGTCGATATTGCAGACCTTAAGGTGCAAATCTCGTCCGCTGCTGTTCTTCTTGGCCTTTCAAAATGATCGCCCTTCAGTCTTTCCCATACGCATCAGGAAACGTGGAAGACATTTAAATACTTCTTCAAGCTTGTCATGCAGATATTTCCCTGTTCCAAGTACTTCTTGCCATATTAATAAGAGTGGGAGTCATATTATTACCGCAAGAATTTCTTGTGCAATTTTTGTGTTTATGTTTTTGCTTTTGGATAAATTCTATTCACTCGACATTGGCTGTGTCGTTGAGTCTCTCAGTCCAGTTATTTTCTGCTATACATATTATTGAACTGATTCAATTCGAAAAACTCGGAGCTTGTAGAATCACCATTTATATGTTATGTTGAATACAATAAATACACTGTTAGTAAATTTGTATGCCTTTTGTGCTTATTTATGATACCTCCAGTAGTCTCATAAAGCAAGTGACTCGGAATCGGTGCAGATAAATTATTACAAAGGACTGGTAGCCAGACATTTTCAAGGAATTATTGGGATATACAAAGTGTATTTAGTTTTTACATACAAAATTTGTTGCCTCGCCCACAAAGTTATCATTGCATCCAAAGAAGCTTCCAACGGAAACATTATCAACATTTTTTTTTATTATGATCATCACTCTTCGATTTTGACTCTCCTTGCCACCTTGACTAGAAAAGACAGGTTTGCAGACTTCAAGGTATCTCACAGCCCCAGACGGGGAACCAACTAACCAAACACCACCATCAACATTCAACACTCAACAGTTACATTTAGTTCTTCTCCATGTCTCAGGCTCTGAAGTTTTCCCTCAGGATGGTTTAGGAGAATGGGCTGGAGGAGGAACATGATCGTGATCAGCTGCTCCCCATTGCTTCTGATGCTTCTTCTCCAGTTGGTGGCATGCAGCTCTTGGGCCGACCATTTTAGAAGGCATCAGAGTCTGAGAGGTGGTGGCTTTGGCTCTATACACCGCGACGCAAGCTTGAAGTTTGTGGAAGGGCAGAAGGTAGAAGGTAAGAAGGCACTGAATGAGGAGAAAAGGATGGTGTTCACAGGGCCTAATCCTCTGCACAATAAGTAGGGTATTGTATGCAGCTATAACCTGTGTTCGTTTTCCCTTCCTTTTTAAACTTGCTATTCCTGGTTTTTATGTTGGACCATTAATGGAAGCAGCTGACGATGATTCTTGTCGAATTGTCAAAACAAATGCCTTTCAATGTTGTAGTATTTTGATTCTTCGGTACATGAAAGTGTATTCTTCTTTGTACTTTGCTATGAGTTCTTCCTTCCTTCTTCTTAGCATATTTCTATCAATTGGCTTCTACTGTTGTGTAGGTTGCTTAAGATTGATTATTCTCTTCTACTGATTAACTCTACAACTACCTTTTCTCCTTTTTTGAATTGATTTTGAAATACATATAGTTAGATTAGTCTTGCCGTGCTGTTTTCGGTGATGGCTCGGGCCTCGAAGTGGATTGGACAGTGCTAGTTCGATTTGGTGAGATTGAAAAAACAGGAACAAGGGAGAGAACAGGATGAAAAAACAGTGAATTGAAGTTTTTTTTTTTTCCCTCCATTGCTTGCTCGAATAGAAACATCAACGAGAGGATTGCAAGTTCAATCAACAATTTCTTGTTTTGTTTCTTTCCCACCAAATGTGGGCAATATTCACTTGACTCTGATTCAAAAATTTCTTTTTTCCTCCATTCTGATTCAAATTCTCATAAGATGCTTAAGCTTTGATGCTGCCTATCTGTATTCACTTGTCTCTGTGAAGAGATTCTGGCGATCCATTCCAGATGCTAAAAGAGTTATCAAAAGAATAGACGTAGGAAGCAAGGGAGAGTTGTGATTGGAGAGTATGATAAGATAGGATGTGGAGTACGGCCTATTAAGGGAAGCAGTAAATGAGCTAAGAGAAAGAAAGGTGAAGAAAACACAGAGAAGGAGGCCCTAGGGAAGGCAAGCTAACAAGTCCCTTTCTGTCCTGTAAAAAAAGCCTGATTTCCTTGCTCGTTCACCGGTTGCACATTAATTGCTATCCATACCTTTGAATTAAGGCTTTAAATAAAGGTGTCTGATGGTTTGATCTAGCATGATATGAAAGATCAAATGGTCATCTGTTACACGGTCACATTAATCGACTCGGAAAAGAAGCTTAAGCTTGTAAGAGGAATGATAAGTGGAAGTGTATCACTTCTTGCTTGCTAAATATTGTTCATCATGAATTACAATATGATAAAGGTGAACAAAACTCTCAGAAAGTTATTGTAGATGTTGTCAAAGGAAGCCAGTCTCGTGGATAGAGGAAGAGTCTAAAAGGTAGATCTCCAAGGGCGTCAGAAGAAGAAAAGCAGTAAAGGGCCAAAGATAATACGTTGCCATTGTGAAAAATCAAGGCATTGGAGACAACCGCTAGGATAGGATTGCCTCGCCAGGGAAGAAATAGTTTAGTTATTTAAATGCTGAATATCCATATATCTGCTCTGTGCCTTATATCATCTATTATAAAATATATTTTAATTTAGAATTTAAATTTTAAATTTAAATAAAAATAAAAAAAAAATTATTTTTTATTAGATGCAACATATTAAGTGTATATATACATAATCTGAATATGAGTTTATTTTTAATTAGTTTTGAAGGTGGATGATTTCTCTTAGTTCGTCTATCGAGTAAATCTAGTAGCAGTAGTAGCTCTTGATAATGACAATTCAACTGTCCCAGTAGAGTAGTAGTTTGGGTATTGAGATATCTTGTATAGAAATCGAACTCTGAGTGCGTGAGTAATCCACATTTGTTTCTTACCGTTATATTATGCTCTGAGTGGGGCATATGATGTTCATATATGCACCCTTATGTAGGGGATACAGTATCAATTTGATATCCTCGGGATTACTCTACAACAGCAAGGCGTTTTCGTAATTATAGTGTATTACAAATTAATTTTTTTTAGTGAAAAAATAATTTTAAATATTGAGTGTAGAATGATATGTTATTCATATTTTTTTAATTTATCTTGAAGATGAATGAAAATTTTTTTTATAAAATTGAATTGGTCGATCAGTTTAAAAAAATTATATACTTAATTATATAAAAAAATTACCGTACCAATTTGGTGGGAAATTACAGGGGCCTACTAGGCTGACCCAATGAGCTAGGCACCAGTTGCAGGGCCTAAAAACTACTGAACGCCTAAGAGAAAAAAAATTTACAAGACCAATTTGATGGTTTCAAGAAATTTTACTATTCTTTCTTTAACATTTCTTTCTTTAACATTTATAGCACACTTCGTTTTCTTGTTTGTTTCTTTTTTTTTTGTATAAAGGTGAAATCTATATGATCTAAATTGAGATGATCTATAAATAATAATTTTTTATTTTTTTTCATTTTCAGTTAATTGCTTGATGGCACCTTCACAATGTTATATATATATATACGTATTTCTTATCTGGGGTATGTCGCGGTAAGACATCCAGATTATCACTCAGGCACCCGCGGTTTAATCCATAACTATGACGTATTTATAGAAATTTTCTTTCAAATTGAAGAGTACAATCAAATGATATTGAACGTTTAGGCTGACCGCTGCGTCCATTTTCCGATTTATTCTGATGAAAAACGATTGAATCGAAAAAATAGTGAACGGGACTAACTAAAATTTATCATTTTATATTTATATATATATTTTTCTTTCAAAAAGTCTGCTGTCATCTCCATTAACAGGCACATCAACAAAAAAAAAAACACACTTTTGCTGCTGCTGCTGCCGCCATTCCATCAACAGGCACATCCCATTCGACAGCACTCGATTGAATGCTCCTCTCACTACACAGACCTCCCCCCACTGCGAAGCCATTGATCACCTGCCAACTTTCACAGATTGCTCCACACTCATCTCTCCTTTTTCTTCTCCCTGAAAACAATTTCAATTTCAAGGGTCGTAATCCCTCTCCACTTGGTACTAAACGGTTTCATGCATCAGTCATGCCTGACATCAAGCCCATAAACAATATAAAGTCTCAACCGTCCTCAAATTTCTACGACGGTATTAGGTCGCATTAGGTTTCAGGTAGAGTGGGACAACTGAAAAGATCTAAAGCCCTGAACCAGTCGTCAAAAAATGGTGGCAGCATCACCACTGTCATCAGTGAATGCAGGTGAACTAAGAGCAGGTTTGGCAAAATATATGATTAAAGCTGAAGCAATCAACTTGACAGAAGAGAAACAACAAAAGGCTGAGTTTGCATCAGCATAGGAATTGGAGCAGGTGGAGAAACAACAAAAGAGAACAAAGTTTCTCCTTTTTATTAGTTGTGTTCTGCAAAATTCACCTCTTTTGAAAGAAATATGCACAGTGAATGACCTTATAGAAACTCTGTTTGCAGTTTTATCGATTAAAATTTTAATTATTGCCAATTTAAATTCACTATTGTAAGTTGTTCTAGCTCAAAGAGTTACAGTAATAGAAGACTTGTGGGTGCCCAACACAATTATGCAGTGGCACATGGGTGGTGAGCACTGAACCATCGATCTCTCAAAAATCAAAAATAAAATAAAATAAAATGAAGAAAACAAAATCTTGTGTTTCTAAGCTGTTCCTGGGATGACTTCATTTAGAAGCTAATGTTTTCATGTTCCCATGAACTCCCAAACTGTGTCGACATTATTTGCATACATTAACTTTGATTCTTAAGGGGAGAAGCAGTAATGAGTTCATGTGGACTCCAAAACTTCTCTTGATGTTTTGGATTTTGATAAGAACAAAATATTTGTTTATTTTGTCAGGAGCAAGATCTGGACTCTGTGTAATCTCACTGATGAAATGCATGTTTTCAGAACAAAGAACATTTTTAAGAAGATTCTGAAAGAACTGAGAAGAAAGAAAAAGAAGAGAGTTATGAAGCTTTTTGGAAGAATTTTAGAGAGGGGATTCCCTCACCCTGATCTTAGTTCACCCAAACAATGAAACAGTTTGAGTTAAACCGATCATGTGAAACATTTGCACTAGTTAATGATAATTTATTTTTGCAAGTTTCAATGATCTATATGAGACAAACAGAAAGGAAGATATGGCGCTATTTATCTACCTAGTGAGTTGAGTAATTACCAAGAACAGATTCCACCCGTCAAAGAGCTGCAAAAAGCAAACAGGGACAAACGCATTCCTTCCTCTACTCCCTGTCTCATCGCTTTTGAGCATCTTCCCACTTTATGGAACGATCGGTCTCCGCGCATTTGCATTCCACTTCCATCTGTTCTTCTGCTCCTTCCTTGCCTGGGACGCCTCCCATTTAAACTCTCCCCTGTTTTCTCTCTTTTACTATTCTAAAAATTCAAGCTTTGCTCTTTCTTCTGCTACTTTTCTTTCCACCATTCTCAAACTTGTTTGGCAATCCTTTTTAGCTCTGGTCTTCTAATCTTTTTTTAACATTGGCCATCCTAAGCATTGGATCGTTGCAGATTCATCTTTTTCATATAATTGCTTCTTCAAATCGTAGAATTTGCCACTCCGTTTCCAAAAAAGTTTGGATCTTTTCCCTCTCACTGCTCGGTTTCCCAGGTCTCCATGGGAGGCTGCCATGGAAAGCAAATGCAAAACCCTGAGTTCCAGGAAGAAGAGAGCCTTCAGATCCCTAACGCTAGGCAACCTACACCGGCTCCGGGAACCCCGCAGCAGGGCAAGTTCCCCTTCTGCAGCCCAAGCCCTCTTCCAGGATCTTACAAGAACTCGCCGGCAAACTCCAGCGTGACCTCGACGCCTCTGCGGTTCCTCAAGCGGCCGTTCCCTCCGCCTTCGCCTGCGAAGCACATCAGGGCTCTTCTCGCTCGTCGGTATGGCTCGGTGAAGCCGAACGAGGCGTCGATTCCGGAGGGCAGCGAGGTCGAAGTGGGGTTGGATAAGAACTTTGGATTCTCGAAGCAGTTCTTCTCAAAATTTGAACTTGGGGAGGAGGTCGGGCGTGGGCATTTTGGCTACACATGCTCCGGGAAGGTGAAAAAGGGTGATATGAAGGGGCAGGAGGTTGCCGTCAAGGTTATTCCTAAAGCAAAGGTTGGTATTCTGTGATGTTCGATCAATGCTTATGATTAATGCATCTTTCCATCTTCCATGAACGTGTCTTTCTTCAATTGGTTTCCATGGTGAAATCTTTGGAGCATAAATTTTTATGAAACTGAGTTGATTCATTGTTTATTTTGTGATTGCTATGGTCAACAAGTATGAAATTGCTTTCTTTTGTGTGTGTGAGGCCTTTTAGTTTTTCACTAACAGGAAGGTGAAAATTCCTTTGAACTTCTTTGCAATTTCTCATGCTTCCTGCCGATTGTTCTCCCTTACTTCTCTCACTGTTACTGCTATTTAATTTAGTTTTGGACTAGTTTGACTTTATCATGTCTGAATTTTGATGCTTCTAAAATCTAAACGACATTGAGCTAAACAAGTGAATCTACCTTTGTACTATGATCAGCTGCTAAACCTTTTATATTTTTAGAAAGATCTCTGTGACTAATTCACATTACTTTCTAGTTGATTGTGTTAGTAGAAAGTGAAGTTGACTAATTTCACATAACTTTCTAGTTGATTGTGTTAGTAGAAAGTGCAACTATCCTCAAATCAGTCTTATATGGAAATAATATGCAGATGACAACTGCTATTTCTGTTGAAGATGCACGAAGAGAAGTGAGAATATTAAGTTCTTTGGCAGGACACAAAAATCTAGTACGCTTCTATGATGCATATGAGGATGAAGATAATGTCTATATCGTAATGGAGTAAGTGTAGATCACTTTTACACACTTCAAAATCCTATATATAGAAATGTATTCATCTGGTTATGGCACTTATGGGAAAGACTGTTACATGAAAATGCAACTATTGTCACAAATTTAGATTTTTTATATGTTCCTAAAATTTTATGCTACAGTGAACAAGCCAGCTAGTTAATGTTATCTCACTAGCCGCTATTGATTCTTTTAAGATTTTCAGCTCAAGATTTAAAGTTCTATACCTAATAAGTGAAGAAAGTTATGCCTTTTGATGATGAAAACAATATCTTGCATTTAATATCCATAAGAAAAGTGGCCTATTATGTGGATAACTCTTTCGCCTTCAAAGTAGACCTTTTATTTTACCATCTTGAAAGAACATCATAATTTGCACTCATCCACTGGATATTATTGTTGAGCAAATTTATGTTGATGACTTCGACATTGTAAATTTTTGGAGAAAGCTCTCAAATGCAGCCCCCCAAGGAATCTTGTTGAAGAGATACAGTTCTATTGCTACCAGTTTCAAATACTTGAATTAGCTAGAGAATCTGAAATGGATTTAGAACTTGGTAACCATATTACCAAGGACATCAATTGACAAACATACCCATGCATTCAAAGTTGATTTCATAAAGACTCATTATGAGCTCAACTCATGAAGATTGTAAAACATAGTTGAATTTATTCAGCCGATATGGATACTGTATTCCCTTTTATCTTGTTACCTATAGTGCATATAACAAGCAACTAATTTACTATGCATCATTTAATCAGTTAATTGGGAAAAAAATGAACATGAAATTCATAAAAATTTCTCATAACATAATTACAAATATTTATATTGTATGACTTATAAATACCATACCTAGCACTAGAAGCACGCATGTATTTAGCACATATGCATCTCATTATCTAACTAGCTGATTTTTAATAGCCTGATAAAGTTGGCTTGCTTCCTTATAGGTTATGCAATGGTGGTGAGTTATTGGAAAGGATTCTATTAAGGTAATGATGTATCCAAAATTGCTTATTCCAATTCCCTTCCTAAGGTTTCTGCCTTTTGAACAACCTCTTCTTAAAACTTGAACCATACATCTGAATAGAAATGATTTTTTTTTTCTTGTATTTAGAGGTGGAAAGTATTCAGAGGAAGATGCAAAAGCTGTAATAGTTCAGATATTGAGTGTTGTGTCTTTTTGTCACCTTCAAGGTGTTGTTCATCGAGATCTCAAGCCAGAGGTAGTTGTTTCTTCTAACTGCAGCATTGAAATCCTTCATATACTTATTCAGATATTTCAGATTTATCATTTGGTCTATTTACTATTGTTTAAATTTCAAATTTAAGATTTGAGCTCTTCGCAGGCTTAAATTTAAATTTTTTTTTTGATGGCTCATGCTTGTGCTTTGTTGGTTCAGAATTTTCTTTTCACTTCAGGAGATGAAAAATCTACCTTAAAAGCCATAGACTTTGGTTTGTCTGACTTTGTAAAGCCAGGTTAGTTGCATAACAATTTTCGACCTTAAAAAATTATCAGATGTTTCTTTCGGTTTAATTTGTAAAATAATATGACATCTTCACTGAGTCTACAGATGAGAGATTGAATGATATTGTTGGAAGTGCATATTATGTTGCACCTGAAGTTCTTCACAGATCTTATGGAACTGAGGCAGACATGTGGAGTATCGGTGTAATTGCCTATATTTTACTCTGTGGTAGCCGCCCTTTCTGGGCACGCACAGAATCAGGCATATTTCGAGCTGTTCTGAAAGCAGAGCCAAGCTTTGATGATCCTCCATGGCCATCTCTATCTTCTCAAGCTAAAGACTTTGTCAAGAAATTGTTGAATAAGGATTACCGTAAGAGAATGACTGCTGCACAAGCTCTCTGTATGTTCCTTACTATCTTGATTATTTTAGAAGCTGAGCATGAGCTGGTCAATTACTATAACCAACCAATCTCAGGTCATCCTTGGTTGCGGAATCCTGAAGAAGCAAAAATTCCCCTAGATATTATGATCTATAAGCTTATAAAAGCATACATATGTTCTTCTTCTCTAAGGAAATCAGCATTGAGGGTACGCTCGTTATTCCTAGCTGAGCCTGTGAAAACTATTGTTCTGTGCTTGTTCTTACTGTTGTAGCATATCCTTTAGTTCTCTCTATGTTTTGATAATATGTAAGAGTTTTTTCCTCTTTTTTGGATGTTTAAACACCTTAATGCTGATAATATGACAGGAAATTGGTGTTAGGAGTTAATAACTGTAGTTTGATAACCATAGCGGATAGCAAGTGCAAGTTACCTGATGATAGAAATTGCCAAGTTTATCAAGTTATATGACTAAATCATGCTTCACTCGGTCCAACTTATAACCTCTTTTTGACATCGATATGAAATAGCATCCATGTATCAAAAATGTATTGGTATGCTTACTTAAACATATACCTTAAAGTTTAGATTAGCATCATTGAAACTGTAAATTAAATAATAATATTATTGTTTATCTGAAGTAAAACTTATTTGCATTCTTTGAGATGCATGAAAATTCTTTCCAATTCCCCTCTGTTAGTTAATCTTCTGTATTGCACAAGGCTGGTAATCCAAAGAAAATGTGCATAGGGAAACACTTATGTCTCTCTTGATTATGCATATTAACAGGCTCTTGCCAAGACCTTGAAGGTAAATCAGCTATATTACCTTCGAGAACAGTTTGCTTTGTTAGGTCCAAACAAGAGTGGCTATATCTCTCTCCAAAACTTAAAGATGGTTAGTTGTTCATTTTGTCCAAGTTCAAATTTCTTTTTTGTTCCTAGATATTCCAATTAGTCTTCTTGCAGGCTTTGTTAAATGATTCAACTGAGGCAATGAAAGATTCAAAGGTTCTTGATTTTGTGAACATGGTACTCCTCAGAACTCTCTGATTAACTTAACATAGTTATGACTGATACAGTTGCAAACATAATCTTGTTCGTCAATTGGCTCTTTTCGAATTAGGTGAGCTCTCTTCAATACAGAAAGCTAGACTTTGAAGAGTTTGCTGCTGCAGCCATAAGTGTGCATCAGATGGAGGCACTGGATACCTGGGAGCAACATGCTCGTCAAGGTTATGAGTTCTTTGAGAAGGACGGAAACAGGCCCATCATGATCGATGAACTTGCATCGGTGAGACTGAATACCAGCGAAAAATAATTCTCGTACTGAATCCTACATTAATCACATTTAGCCTACACTGAGGTTTTATTTCAGTGCCAGTCTTGGTTCCTTTGCAAATCTGTCTTCTACCTAATAGTTAATGCACTTTTACAGGAACTTGGTCTTAGTCCATCAGTTCCAATTCATGTTGTTCTCCAGGATTGGATAAGGCACTCAGATGGAAAATTGAGTCTCTTGGGATTTGTTAAACTTCTTCATGGCGTTTCTTCGCGCAGACAATGCTGAAAGCTTGACAAAACCCCTTTTTTTTTTCTTCCATCAAGCATGAGGATGTCTGATCTTGACACTCATTGTTTGATGAGTTAATGGAAGAACCTTCAAGTATAGTGGTTCATGCCTGAACCTTGATGATTGAGTAGGCCAGACAGCTAAGACTTCAGCAAGCATCTCAACACATATGTAACCTTCCTCTTGTACTCAATGTTACTATTCAACCATGATGGTGATTGGTGATGTTGGTCGGGAAGATGTATAGATGAGTATAGCAAATGTAGAAGGTTGAAACGAATTATAACAATCAAGTCTTATCCCACTAGGTGGGATCGGTTAAGAAGGTTGAAAGGAATTGAGGTCTGCAAATGAAATTCAAAGCTTGTCATTCTGTCTTACTATCTCTTTACTCTTACCAGCTGCAATGAGAAACATTGTGAAGAAACATCTGCAGGTCCTGATATTTCTGCAGAAATTGAAGTGGACAATACCATAAACGCTGGATAAAAACATCCTACTCTTTCCATTAGCCTACAGCTCTTCATCATGGCTGGAGCCATATGAACTAAATCAAACCCTAAGCAATTCAGGTGAGTTGAGTTCCTATGTCCCATTTCCCTTGTTTCTATGTGAAATGAATTCAAGTTAGGCAAATTTCCGATTGAGGTTTGAGCCAACCTATAGAAGTCTAGGATTCTATAACAAATGGGGAAAAAAAAAAGCTATTTGGAACTTAGTAGTGATTGAAAAGGAGAACTTGGGAGGAAGTACTTTCACAGCTGAGGATGATGAGTTAGTTGTTGGTGATGATTTATTCAACATTAGAAGAGAAGAAGGCCTTTTCATGGTAGATGGCCAAGGCTATGTTTCATCTTTTTCTTAGAATTGATCGAGAGACTATGTTTGATCGACCTAGAGAGGTGGATCCTCAAATTTGAACCTTCTAAAGATATGTCATCGACCAAAACTTATTGATAAAATCACAGACTTTTCTAGGTAGATCAAGATTTGAAGATTAGAGTTAAATAGTCTAATTCCCTTTAGTTTAAGTCAACCAAGGATCACTAAGGGACTAAAATGGCTAAAGTGTTGCTTCTTGTGGTTAAATGCCTATGCTCAAATCTTAAGACTGGATGAAAGAACCTTGCGCTAGTGCAACTGAGTTCAAGAAAATCTTTGCATGGTCCGAAGAGGACATGACCGGGTTCGTCGGATATTGTTCGAACACAAGTCGAACTTACACTAGACATGAAAGTTACAAAAACCAAAAAATAATAATAATAATGATAATAAAAGAGCTTACAAACATGGCTCTACCTTTCCTTTTTCATGTTTCACGTTTTGCCTCCTCCAATGTTGCAGCTCTGAATTGCAGCAAGCTTTTGAGAGAGCAACAAAAACTGCTACTAGTCTGAGAAGATAGCAAAGTTTGGATTTCAATTTTCACCAATTTCTTCTGTTCCCAACTACAAGAATTAGCTGTGGAATACCAACAGCCAAAATAAAAAGACTACAATAGTCTTCAGGCATTTCAGATGCAAAGGAGTTGGCAATCAATTTGATGAGGGACTTGAGGTATTTGTTCTACTCCAAAGCATCAGTTGGCCAAAGCTCTCTCCACTTGGATATTTCATCCTTGCTTTCCAATTTCCTGATTCCTCCATAAAACCCATCTGTTTCATTGCCTACTTCCCTGTGATTCTTTCGATCAATGGATGCTTGTCGCCACCTTGAACCAGGCGTGTACTGGTTGAATTCGAGGACGATAGTATCTGAAAAACCAAACACCAAAGGAGGAAGATGATCAGCCAAGACAAGTATAACATACATCAACACTCAAGGAACTACAATTAACTACTTACTGCTCAGATGACAATGGCAAAAATGCTCATTTCCATCACAAGATTGCAAGTGACCAATAACTCCATACCACCAGCCTGCAACATAAATGAGGCATTTGCTTGTTTATGGACTTCAGATAGCATCAAACTTTTTTCACAACGTGAACAAGGCTATAAAATGATTCACCATATGGAAACTCCTTGTTCTTCCTCCACTGAATCTCGACATGGTCGCGAGGACGCAACTTGCTCAAGCAGTCGGAGATATGAAGCTCATGAGCACTAGTACTCGCGGGAGGTGCCCTCAGCCTCTTCCACTCCACTCCCTCCTCTGTCACTACTGTTCTTCGGCCGTGGGGAGGATACCTACACAAAGCATGGATAGCAATTCAGTTACAATTCTTCATACAAAGCAGAAAAACAAGAACTTCAATGATTTTCTGCATTAGATAAATTTCTGGTTACCTTGCAAGAAAAGTGTCTGTTCGGCAATCATATCTAACTTGAGCATCATAGCATGATAACATGAAGCCCACATGACCATGCTGCAGAATCATTGGAATTGTCAGTTTAAACTAAAATCTCAAGAACTTTGTTGTGATGATGATGATGATGATGATGATGATTACCTCGCGGTTGTAAACTTGAGCAGGGAACCAGAACTGTCCACTCTCCAAGGACTGATACCAAGCCATGACAGAGTCGGCGAGCAGAGAATTTTTGAGCTTGTTGCCATTGGCAATCCTGCTCGTCAGCCAGGAAATCGGCCAGATGCAGGGCAACAACCCAATCCAATGCTCGCAGTCGACGCCGCCGCCGGAAGAGTCTCTTAAGGATGCCAGGTGGTGCTTCCACTCTCCGGTCTCCGCGGGGCCGATCACACTCCCCCATTTCTCCCTCATGTGCTTTTCCCAGAAGTGGTCGCTCCTGCACCGTTCCCTCAACGAGCTGCAAACGGCGGCCATGGCGGACAGCCCGGCCGGCGGTAGCTTCTCCAGCACGCACTCCAGGGCCAGCTCCGGTAAATCCAGGAGTGACGTCTCCACCGGCTCCTCCACGTTCTCCACCCGCTGGCCGGAGCATTTGTTCCTGGGAATCATCGGCTGTGGCTGCGGCAAAGCTCCGATTTTTCGTGCGCCAATCGGCTTACACTTCTCTAAGAAAGGCAGCAACCGCGACAGCAGCTCTCCCCACCGCAGCAGAGGGAAAGATTTGGAGAGGAAGAAGACGAAGGGGAAGAATGACATCAGGAACGAGAGCATCAGATTTCCAAACCTGTGCCTTATGGATTATTCACAACAATATTAAACAAAGATCTCAACTGCTCCAAAATCGAGTCTTTTGACGACGATGTAGACCCACTCGAGTCTCAATGCATCATCTCACAAAATCAAAGAATCCAAAGGGCACACTTGAAGCTGCAATGGAATAAAAATCGAGTCTTTGGCAACAGAAAAAACAAAAAACTGGAGAAGAGAGCAAGTGATTGCAGAGGTACTCGAAGAAGGTTTGGAGGAAGTGAGGATTAGAGAGGAAGATATAGGGATGAGCATAAAGAGGTGAGTTCAGCGGAATCTTCCTACTACCTACCAATTCCACCAGAAATGGGAGGAAGGTAGGAGGGAGAGATAAGCTACAAATGGCTGAGATAAGCAGTCTCATTTTTTTTTCCTTTAATAAATAAATAAAAAAATGAAATCTTGGAGTTTGAAAGGTTGGAATAGAGAGTAAAAAGTAGCCATCCATGAGCGAACACATGTTCATCCTCTTCACCCTCCATCATGCTTTCCCTTCCCTGCAGCCATCAATAGCTTGGAAAACCTGATTTAATTCACTGTTTCTAGTCGATAATAAAGTTGCTTGTTTTGATTGGGTATTTGATGCTTATAAGATTCCTCCTGTCTCCATCTTCCACCCATCACAACTTCATCCTTTTTTGAAGGCTTATAATGCAGACGCTGACATCTTGCCTTCTTACATGTCGAGTCTTCTGCGTTCCCTGCTCAAGAAAGCAAGCTTTGAGAATTCCCCGATTCCTTGAGTTGGATGATCATCCGGAAGATGAATACTAAAAGAGTAAGAAAGCGCATGGAAAATGCTTTGCTTCTTCTCAGAAGGATACACTGAAAGTGACCAACTCCTAAATGGTTAGCAACGCTATATTATAATCTTTTTCAACATGATGCGCAGTGGATTAGGTAGGTAGAATCAGACCAAACGAAACAAGGTAGGAGGAAACCAGAGGAAGGTCCTGCAATAGCTATCAAATTTGACCAGAACTTGTATTCATCAATGGAGGCATACCGAGCTTGCTTCTTCCATGCAGTCACCAATAATCCCCCACTATAATGGATTACTATTCTAAATGGATTGCTGAAGCCAGTAAGCACTGGGAGCATGGAGCTCCATGTCGACCGATTGAAACAAAGTGGTCGTCATCCTCTGCATGCTTTTAAAGTGGATAAAAAAGTTGCAAGTTTCGGAGATGAGAATGGATGAGCTCTCCTTCCAGCTACCTCCACGAACGAGGATCCGACACGATCATCAACTGGTCGATCGGCCAATGCTGTAGCATTTCAGCTTCCACCTTTTGCGTGGAAAGGTTGTGCCAGAGCTGGCAAGGAGAAGTTGCCTTCGTCATGGGAGATATGCGTGGCCCCCTTGAAAGATTTTGAAGAATATGGTAGCTAGCTAGCCTAGGCAATCAACTATACATAAATATAGATATCTACTGAAGAAGCAGGAATGATGGAGAAAATGATGACACTCTGCATGCTGCTGCAAAAAAGTGATAGAATCTCATCCACTTGCCTGGGCAACAATGGCCGGCCTATTGGCTATTGCTAAGCTACTTCAGCAATCGAGCCAATCGGCCAAACGCTGTGTACTTTACATGTGTTGCTTTTAGAATAGGCCGACAACTGTTCAGTGAATGGATCCTTTCGTATTCGTGCCCTATACAATCTAATCTCGACGCGACAACTCACCGACAGCGAGTTTTGTTTAATGCTGCTCAATTGCTTCCTTTCTGTATGCTCTTTTTAAATATACATATTGATAATTGAAAAAGTCAAAACGGCACATGTATCTTTGTGAAGATACATTCTAAAATAATATATCAAAAAAGCTGACAATTTTAATTTTTTTTATCACAAAATACCTTTGTTTGCGAATTATTGTATCAACTTTGATAATAAAAAAATATTATAACTAGAGCACTTTGTCTGAAAATGCTCCATGCTCGAGCAACTTCAAGTTCTATGGTATAACAATTTTAACAATGGAATTTAATCAATTTTAAAGTTAAAAATTTTAACCAATATTTAAGCGGAAAGTAAAAATAAATTTAACTGAATTACTTAATCATTTTAAAATTTGAAGTATGTCTTATTGATCGAAGCTAAAATAATATTAGGAAAAGCAATTTGTCTTTTAATAATAACTAGAATAGAAGTCCTCTTGATTTTTGCCTGGTGCAATAGACCATAGCTCTATTGGCAATCAAAGAGAAAGGAGCTGCCCACGAGTAGGAAGACAACGGAAAAATAATATTAGAAGAGGAAAGAGCTAACAATCAACAAAAGAGGTGGCTCGAATGGGGAAAAGGCAACAATCATTCGAAGATTGACTACCTTATAATCTTAGTCATAGATCATCACTCTTGGACTTATGCTTACAATCATTCCAATTCTTGGTTCAAACAACCTAGTCTAAATTTAAAGACATTGTAAGAGCCAAAAGAAGTGTAAATATGATGAACTTCATCCATTTTTTTTGTTTTTTTTTTGTTTTAATGCTGATCCTAGTTGCCTATAATGAGAACAAATGAAGAGAAAAATAGAATGTTTTACCAAGAACATAACGATCCTACCTAGAGCATTCTGCCTATAAATCAGTAAGAACATTACTTAATGAACCAACTGAAAAACCAGATCATAGAAATAGATGTCGCCAACACTCTTCTCGAGGTTACACAAACGTCAATCTGAATCATCCTCAAATGTCGAGATGCTCCAAATTTATCGACTTTGCAGAGTTCTGTATCAGTTCCTTCCTATAATCAACCTGAAAAATAATGGTAACAAGTTGGGGTCTCAAGGAACAATGATGGGTCTACTACTATTATTATTATTATTATTATTAAACCAACAAAAGAAAGCAACATCCTTTTCACTTACTCGAGCACCCATGAGTGAGGAGAACACAACATTAGCTTCGGCAGCATCTTCCACTGTCAGCTGCTTCAGTAGCCTCTTCTCTGGATCTAGTGTAGTTTCCCAGAGTTGTGCCGGCATCATCTCTCCCAATCCTTTTTTCGAAAACACACAGTTAGGATCGAGTAAAGGGGGAAATACAAGGTATTCCACACACTAGCAACATCAGCAGATGAATGCAACCAACAAGGATGATGAAAGACAGTGGCACTAGCTTAGTATTAAGTGTCCTGCTAACAAAGAAAAGGAAGAGCTGGACAATTTAGCATGCTACTCAGAACAAGCATGAAACAAACACGGCCTAGAAAAGATGCAGATGCTGGCCAGAAGAATTTGTGAATTTAAGCTTGATGGTTATTGTATGGAAATAAGCATGATGAAATTCAATTTAGAGAGAAATGGTTTGCAAGTTTTAAGTACATTTAAACACTTATAATTGTTATGCTTTTGTGCTCAACATTTACCTTTGAATCTTTGGATATTGTAGGAAGCATTGGCAGGGAAGGATTTCTTTATGAGTTTAAGCTCTGCTTCATTGTAGCAATAGTGTGCATGTTTTCCACGCTCGACCTGGTATTTGTTTGTAAGGAAATGTAGGACTAAAAAATTTCGTGGTCATTCAAAAAGCAGAGAGTACCTTGTAGAGTGGAGGGACGCCCACATAGATGCAACCTTCATCAAAGAGTGCTTTCTGCATACCAAATTTCACTACTCGTAAAACTAAGAACATCCAAAACTCAAAATTCATTAAACATAAAAAGGAACATTAGTTCCCTGATAATAGCTTTCTACCCAAGCACCTGGTATCTATAGAAAAATGTTAGCAGGAGCGTTCGTATATGAGCACCATCCACATCAGCATCAGTCAGAATGATAATCTTATGATATCTAAGACCATCCTTCTTAAAATCCTCTCCCTGTATGAAGAAATATTCGTATCACTGAGAGCATACATAAAGCTGAAAGATATGTAGGGTACCCAAGTTTGTAAATTCAACCTTTACTCCAAGCCCAAGCCCAAGAATAAGATTTTGAATTTCTTCATTCTTGTATATAGCTGCTTCATCCTTTCTCTCAATATTCAGGATTTTACCTCGCAAGGGCAAAATAGCCTACAATAATAGTTCAAAGAAATTCAATTCTCACTGTATTATAATCTACATATATAGGCGATAAATAGGAAAGATGATCGGATGACTATGCAAAGGCTTCTAATTCTAAAGCATCAAGCTAGCAATTCAAAAAATAAATTTACCATGTGTAATGTGGAAGATTGAGAGGTTATTCCCACACTAACCAGACATTAGTCCTATATATTATTACCAATCTAGTCAAGTCCTTCTGTTAATGTCCAAGCGTTTGGTGCTCCAATCCACTAATTGTTGCAAAGTAGAAATAGGCAAATTATTGCAATAGTAGAAACTAGATGATCATTAATTAGTGACAGAAAGGTAATTGGCAGAAAGATGTTCATTAACCTCAAATAATTCAAATATTAACTAAAAAATTTTCTACAATTCAATTAGTTCGACAGAAGCCAATATTTCATGAAACATGTGGGCTGGTGAAAGTCTTTGGTAACAAAAGATGATTGAGAGAAAAATCATCCAAAAAAGAGAAACAGTGGCATAATATGGGACTTCAAAGAATGATCTTGATCGTCCAATATTAGAACTGCAAAGGGTAAATAGTATTACTCCAATTGCACAATCCAAAAGTGAAAATGATGTATTGCTACATCAGTGGATAAGAAGAAAGAGCAACGTTATCTTATGGATTTTGTAAGCAAGCCAAGCAACAAACATGGAAGAGCATACAACGCCACTAAATAATTCTACCATCTTTTGCTAATTTGAAAACTGACTGATGAAATTGACATTTCACCTGGAACCTCCGGTCACGACCTTGCTTTGCACTGCCGCCAGCCGAATCGCCTTCAACTATGAAGATCTCTAAAAATTTTGGAAGAAAAAAAAGATAAACAAAAGGAGATTGCAAGTTAATGTATAAAATAAAACTTACTGGAAAAACAGAACAAATGTAATG
Source organism: Curcuma longa (assembly GCF_044706935.1). Taxonomy (NCBI): domain Eukaryota; kingdom Viridiplantae; phylum Streptophyta; class Magnoliopsida; order Zingiberales; family Zingiberaceae; genus Curcuma; species Curcuma longa. The sequence goes on from NC_133871.1 coordinate 11,108,572, forward strand.
GCAGGAATTCAATCCCAAAAATTACAGAGCAATCGGAAAGAAAAAAAATACTAAAAAATGTTGAATCTAGAGCAATTATTATTGTTTCGTTTGTCTTAGTTTCACTACATCTATGCAATTATACTTCAAGAGAAAGATACATCTAGATATCCTTCTCTAACACAACATGTTGATATATGATGCCAATAGAAAAGACGACCATTATACAGGCATCTCATAGCAAGAATCATATTACTATGCTTATACCTTATACCAGATGATCTAAAAAGTTTATCCAAGGTTTCATTTCTCATGCTGAAGCTTTCATTTTTTTTTTCTTTTTTCAGAAACTCACAGAAGGTAGTTTCTGATAAATCAAATAAAATTCATAATTTTTTGCTTGATGGTACTCTATCAACTAAGGAAATAATAATAATGTCATACAAAATTTTAATAAAACGCCTTGCACAATAGTTTGTGAGCTGAACAATGAAAACCGATATAAATTATGTCTCATTAATTTTCATACACATGTTTAAGGCAAGGCTGGACTGTAAATTATTCAATTTTTTTAGGCCTTAGCCTTCTCTTAAATTGCATTTGAAAGTAGGATTAACATTTGGCATTAATCATTGTGATAGCAACATTTCTGGATAGAGGCACAAAATGCCATGCAAGTATAAACTGCACTAACAGTGATTTTAGTGCTCAGATAAGCCAGGAAGATTCTCAGGTTTCTAGCAGACTGTCCTCAACACCAATACTTTCACAAATACTAAGATTCTAATTATAGCAAGTTTCTAGCGGACTGTCCTCAACACCAATACTTTCACTAAAATAAATTAGTCATACCATCAATTTTTAATTATCAAACCTTAACATTATAAATAACAACTAATGAACAATAATGAAACATTTACATGTAAAAAAATATCATTAAATGTGACAAAATATTAAATTACCAGCATTAAATGTCTTCAGGATTAGTAGAAGAACAATCAGCTAATTTTCCAGGAAGGGAAGAAGATTTCAACACACTTTTTGTCCTGACCAATTCTCTAGCTCTTTTTGCTGCCATTGCTGCCTAAATTATGCAATTTTAAGATTATGTTAATGATTTACACAAAAGCATAAGTACCCAATACCAGAAATGATAGCATGCATCCAACATATGACCTTTTTAATTTAATATACATAAAGGAAATAGCTTCTTAACCTTCAAAGCGTTCAGAGCTTTAGACAAAATCGAGTCGAGAACATCTGGATGCAACTCTAGGTACTCAGTAAGATACTCTTGAACACATTGTTCAACAACTCTTCGTACATCAGGATTCCCAAGCCTTGTCTGCCTCATAAGAATACAAGATATCATGTTCATAAGAATAAGCATAAGCTAATCACAAATTTTCCTCTGGCAAATCAAGTAATAGAAGAAATTCATGAAGATTTTTTTAACAGCTTTTCAGAACATATCGAGCCACATTTACCTTTGTTTGTCCTTCAAATTCTGGATTTGGAACCTTCACAGAGATAATGCATGTTAATCCTTCCCTTACGTGTTCCCCACTCAAGTTAATATCCTTATCCTGCCAAAAACCTCTTCAATGAATCAATACAAAGAAAAATTAACAAAAGATATGTGTGTAGATTGACAAGTTCTGATCAGTATCATCTAAAATTAAATCGTATAAAATACAGGTGAAAGAAATGATTAGCCTCTCAACTAAGAGGCACTAACAAGTGGATTTTCTAGACAAAATGTGCCATTAGATTGTCTTTTCTAAATGGAAAAAAATAAAAAGAATATATAATATATAACACAGATTGGCTTCTTGGAGAGATATGACATCAAATAATTCAGCCAGCAGGTTCAGAATTACACAGTAAAAATACCCCATTAGACATACATATAGCAAAGTCACTAAAACAAAAAATAAAAAGGAACTGCAGAAAGTGAATCATTCATGACTGAGTACAGCTAGAGACTATGAGCTCCTTAGGTAACAAGAAAATAGAAAATAAACTTCCACCTCTATTTGGAACTTAATTAACTATTGTATCAGTCAAAAATATTGTGACTTGTATGCATGCTGAAGGTTTGAATCTGCAGAATTAATCAAAGGAAATTCTTGATCTGAAAAATAAATAATGATTTTTTTTGTCATGAAGAATAAAGGACTCCATATAACAGTATTCATACATTTATAAATAATTGGAATTACACAGAGCTTTGGAAACAGCCTTTTTCAATTCCCTGAAATGTGCTAGGAATGCCATTTTTTCATAAGAAACAAGAATTTTGGCAACATATAATAATCATTGGTTATTTAATACCTTGGTAAGCTTAGACTTCTTTCCCAGATTGTTGATAGTTCTTGTTAATGAAGCTTTCATCCCATCTATATGGGTTCCACCATCAATTGTGCGGATGCTGTTAGCATAACCAAGAATTGTATCGCTATACGAATCAGCGCACCTGTTTGAGGCAATTAAAATTCAACTGGCATGCTTCTTTATGCTTAGAATAAGAACCTTATATCATATTCTACTAATGAAACAAAGAGCCAATGATATAATTGGAAAGGGTTAAGAGCAGCCATAATCAAGATAATGAAGCACGAACAGATGTTTGGCTTGTTCGTGGCATATGAAAGGAGTTAGATGACACAGATTGACAACTTGTTTATAAATACAACAAAAAAGTACATTACCACTGAAGTGCTACATCAACTGTAATTCCACCAGTTTCTTCTTTAAAAGCAACTGTGTCATGAATAGGTTTCTGGATAATCATAAATTAATCAGCATCAGTAATAATTGACTATGAGGAATCAGTACATAAGATGGAGATTACAGTGAGAAATAACATACTTTTAACTACATAAAAAATCAACATGCATGAATCAACAAAATTATTATATGCTTATCCTCTTTGCCATGAGAAGAATCTAGAAGGCAATTTCCAAATCTTACAAAAGACAACAAAAACTGTAGGTAACTTTGTTAAGCTCAAAAACAATATCCACAAAAGTAAGAGAAGTTATAATTCCAGTTGCAGAGTTTGGATAGTAAATATAGTTTGGCAAGGGACAGAATTGTGTGATAATTATCATCTCCTAAGTAACTGTATCGAGACGGTCTTTACAGACCTCTACATAGGCCTGCAAAATTTCCAAATCTGCCACACACATGACACAGCACCACAAATGGTCTTCCTGCCAACTGTCAGTTTCCTTCTCAATTAATCATAAAACTCACAGTTCTCTGTCCTAGATTTCTTTAGAGTATTTTATTCACTTGCAAGGAATGGAGCTTTATTTATTTGAAGGGATTGAAAATATTCAGATATTAGAAATTTACAGAAACACCAAAGAATAGCAGATTCAGATAAACCCAATGTATCTCTCTTCACTACTAAGCTAAAGGGAATTCTAAAATAAGACAACCAATGCTATTAACTCACTACCAGTGCATCAGACATTAATCCCAATTTTTCACCTCAAAATGTAATGTGTACAAACCTTGTCAGTGTTTAGCCATTTAACATATTCTACCAAGCCACCTGCATAGGAATATTCATTGAACTGTTCATCTGAGTCGCTCTCCTTTTTCAATGTAATTCTAAGCTGCAAGGAAATAACAAAATGAAAAATGGCATGTGAACTTTACATTATGTATAAATACATAAGATTCAGCAAAAACAAGCATACAGATCTAATTGTGTTTTGATATACAACATTCGTTTAGAATGACACTTTCATGGTGGCATATATTGTCCACAGGGCCTATTTGAGTATAACAGCACATTGAAGTCATTTAATCAAACATGCATATGGTTTTCTAGTATCTGCAAAGCATAGAGTAGCAGGAATAGGTAAATAAGGATTAAAATGCATCTACATCTTATTAGACAATGATGCAGTCAGTGCATCACCTAAAACCAATTTAGATTACACATAGACTTCATCATGATTTGTCTTATAGATATAAATGCTCTGTATTGCAAGTGAACTTAGAAAGAGGTTAATAAGGATTCAAATGCATCTACATCTTATTAGTACAACAAAGCCGTCAAAGCATCACCTAAAACTAATTTAGATTCTTGGCATATATACTTCATCATGATTTGTCTTAGAGATATATGTGGATCTCTGCACTGCAAGTGAACTTAGATGCCTTTAGGTGAGTAAGCAAATGAATAACACATAACATCATTTGATAACGAACAACCTGAGATATCTAAGTACTAAAGCTTTACACAGGACTTTATTGAAATTGGAAATTACAATGTCATTTCACATGGGAATCCAACATGGACACTTTCATACAAAACCAGATACAAAGATAACTGTTTTCACATAGAACCCAGTTGTGGCAGATTAGTATCAAAGGAGTGAATAAGGTGTCAGCCAGATTGGATATTAAAAAGAACTGCCAGTGCACATAAACAAATCCAAACACTCATTTCATCCACATGCATATAGCACATACATTGTGCATGCACACTGAGAGAAAGAGAGGCATCTAAAACTTTTCTTGGTTAAGATTGAAACAACAAAGTCTGGCTACAAAAATAACTTTCCCAATGTTCTTAAAGGCTCTTCCAACTCCTTTCCAATGTTGACTAGCTCAAATGTTTACATGTAACCAAATGCAGTTCAAAAAAGGGGAAAATGTTGCATACCCCAGGGTTTAAGAAAGCAAGTTCCCGGATTCGTCCAGCAATTGTATTGAAATCAAAGTCCATGGAAGTGGTGAATACTGCAAACCAAAGGCAAAAGGTTTGTACAATTTACAACATAAAAATAAGTGGTATGAAAATAGCAGAATTAAATTATCACATTCCATCTCTAGAATGGAAAAGAGAAAGAAGCATACCATCGCTATCAGGCCAAAACTGTATAGACGTCCCTGTCTGAGTACTTGATTCTGCTGGCAGTGGATGACTTGTTAAAATAGTAACTGGCTTCCCACGAGCATATTTTTGCTGGTATTCCTTTCCATCACGCCATACTGTAATCTCAAGTGCCTGCTCCAAACCACAAAAATTCAGAGCCAAAAAATAGAAAGAAGTTCTTTCAACATAAACAGAAAAGCCAAGTTATGACACAAAATACAGCAAAGAAACAAAGAAAGCAAGCAATGTAGACTGTACAAATGACATGATGCGCACACAAGCAATAAGACGCTATTTACAAAATCTTAGATTTTAATTATTAAATAAATAAAAAAATTAACTGATGAATATAACTAATAATGTAAAATCTACAAACATACAGAGAACTCAATGGAGTGATAAATCACAGTAGCTGAACTCAAATAGTTGGGAACATGGTGATGGATACAAAAGAAAAGAAAAGGTTCATGTTGGACTCTATGAATCCTCACATAGCCAAAGGATGTACACTAATGTGAGAGATGGTTGGAATAAAAACAACTAGTTTACAGCAGACGGTTATCAAATGCCTCGATAAATAAGCTTCACAATCTATCAGAAGTAAAATTTAGCATTCATAGCTGAACATTCAAAGTATATTGATAGGCTCAGAGTCTAACTTTGTAGTAGCAAATAGGTATCTGCACCAAAAAACGTACAACAACCACAACAAAATATGAGCTGCAAAGTAGTTTGAATCAACCTCACACCATATTGTCAGCCATGCAGCTTCTCATATACACAACTCAATAAAAAAAGACAGCACCTTGAGACCAATTACAGAAATAGGAGAAACATAAAACTATTTCATAGAAACTGTGGCATTAGTTATGCAAAGCTGTATCTCAGGTTGTAGCAAAGAAGTGGGAAAATGCAGGATTAATAAAACATGTGCATATAGGTTGTTAAGTTATCGTACCTCACATAATCATTAGTTGCCCACCAAAAAGTACTAAGATATTAGATATAGCACAAACAAAAAAATCAAAATGAAAAATATGCATACAGCATACCTCAGATAAAGCATTGACAACAGACAAACCAACACCGTGTAATCCACCAGAAACACTATAACCACTACTTGAACCACCAAATTTGCCCCCTGCATGTAACACCTGCAAATTTGTGGAATCAAAGCATTAGGATCCTAGATAAATAATAAACATGAAATTTGACCATATGATAAAACATAAAGTATTGGCACAATACCATTTCAAGCAATTTCAAGGAAAGGCAAAGATTTAAGTAGAGTACACTGAACCATCAAATATATCAGTTCTACTATATGTTACCCACATTTAAGTATATTGGTTAAGTGAAATGATGTGAAATTACAAGCATAAAGTTAAGCTCTCATAACAGAAGAAAGCACTCCGCCACCCAAGTTAAGAGACTTCTTGATTATATATTTAACACAGACAGTTAAAGGTAATAATATCAACTAGAAATGTGCGAGCGCACACACGTGCATACTCATGCACACATACCGCACGCGCGCACGTGCACACACAGATCACATGTTTACATTCTACTATTGCAGAACCTCCTCATGGAACTAGAATGCACGCTTAGGCAACAACTAACAACTAAGGTTGCATCATGGCAGACTGTCTTGGAAAAAATAACACACATACACAGATTACATTCACATTCTACTATTGTAGAACCTCCTCATGGAACTAGAATGCACGCTTAGGAAACGACTAACAACTAAGGTTGCATCATTGCAGATTATCTCTTGGAAAAAAATAGCAGTCTCTGCCATAGCTGTCAAAATCAGCATAGGAACTGATAACAAAATCAGTATCAATATCAGATCAAAAATTTTGGTTATACAAGATCATATGAATGGTTAGTTGGGAATGACTAAAAAATTCTTAAAATATATAATAAAATTAAATGGCTTTATATATGAGACTACAGGAGGTATGTAAAAAACCTTAAAAAGAATGCACATTTGGACAAATTAGCAGCATCCACCATAGTTGTAAAAGTCAGTATAGTTATCAATATTGGGATAGGATGATCAAAAATGTCAATTAACGGTTGCATTGGATCATAATAATGGTGAGATGGGACTAAAATATATAATAAAATTAAATTGTTTCATATATGAGGTTATAAAAGGTAAGGAAAAACCTTGAAATGCATATTTGTACCATTAACACCATATATCAAAAATGCATAAGATCAAGAGATGTTGCTATGTTCTCTCCCAACCCATAATACTCTCCCAATCAACAGTGAATGAGAGAGATAGGTATGGCATTGGGTCTAGTGAGTGGTATATCACTTGCAATGGTATGTTAAATCATGAGTTGTGATGATATTAAGCAATTCAAGCAACAATAACACTTCTCACCCACACTCCCCACCCTAAATACAAGTCAGCAAATATTCACAAGCTAGGATCAACAAGATGTCTACTAAATAAGCTGAGTTTTCCAAAATAAATTTGATTTTACCAAATGTTAACTAATTCCAACTATTTTTAGCAAATCCTAACTCATTTCAAGACAATTCCATTGATATTTCTCCACCAATCTTCATTAGATGTCTAATTTTATAGAAAGACGGGATCCGCTTGCACTCACATTGACCCAACTTGGGTGATCTACATGGGTTAAGAATTGATTTTGACAACCATGGTCTCTAGATCGAGCAGCGTTGAAAATAATGGTAGGCGGTCGTGGGGCGGTCAGTGACCGCCTACCGCCTTGGCTGCCTAAGCGGTGCCTAGGCAGTTGAATTTTTTAAAAAATAAAAAAGTTAATCTAAATAATTAAAAAAATAATATATATATATATATATATATATATATATATATATATATATTAATAGGATAATTTTATTAGGTTTTAATTAAGTCTATTTAAATTATCTCAATCATAGCTAAGAGTTGATTAAAATTATTAATATAAAATTTTGATTAAATTCTAAGTTTAAAAAAAAACTCTACATTTCATTTTGGCGGCATTTCTTCGGCTTCAGACGCGTCGCCGGACCCGGGTGACACATCACCGGATACATCGCCTAAGCCCGGCGACAAGCCTAGACCTGTCACCTGGGCCCGACGACAAGTCCACACCCGTCGCACGAACCCGAACGTGTGACTCAAGCCCGACGACAAGCCCAAAAGCATCACCCAAGACTAACCTAACGACGGCAGCGGCGGAGGGTAGCAACAACGATGTCGGTTTGAGGTAGAAGGAAGCATTGCAGGTTTTTTAACTTAAGTTTACTTTGACCACCGCCGAAACCACCGCTTCTCACAAATGCAATGTGGTTAAGGTCTGCCTCCCGCCTAGGCAGTCACCTCAACCGCCATTTAGAACACTAAGACTGACAATAACATCTTAAGTACTAGCTGCTTAAGGGCAACTGTATGTTCATAATGTTGTTGGTGTAACTTTAAGTTATGTCTCAAGGCCTAACACAACCCTTAACCATTTACATCCACTCTTGGGACCACTATTGGTGCTATGGACAGATATTAATAGAAACCCACTAAAAATGAAATATTTTATACATGATATGTCAGTTGTTTCTCACTTAAGGAAAAGAGTGCATAAGAAGCATACCGTCAAAACAGTCTCTAATGAGGACTTCTTTGTTGCAGGATGTACATCCGTAGGAATCTACAAGGCATATAAGATTTTTATTTAGGAACAATAACTAACATTTGCAAGAAAGTATTCAATGCAAAAACAATAATATGTACAACAATACATTTCAATTTCAACCTTGGATAAAAATCTATATGGATAATTAATTTCAATATGTATTTAGAAAAGCAAAAAAAAGGAAGTAGTTCCTTAAACTTGAAATCCCTTCTTCTATCCTTTTTGTACCCAAAACTAACAGGCATACAATAGCACTTCAAGTGAACACTCAGAATTCATCTTGGTCATGTGTACAACTTTTTAGAAAATGTTCAATACTTAGATCCACACCTTTATGTATTAATTTTATCACACAGAATTAGCATTTCTATTAGTGCTCATATCATCGACCAATGAAGTTGCAGCTTATTTCTTATACTTTTTAGTTCAATGAAGTTGGAACATGTGAGAAACAATTCATAAAACTATGATACCAGTTCTACAGAAATTAAGAATAACAGGAAGTTCAACAGAGGGTTAGATTTTGATTGTCATCCTAAGTTGAAACTTGGAAAAAGTTCCATACCCCTCTACCATTATCCTTGATGCTCACGGAATTATCTTTGTGCAAAATTACTTCTATTTTTGATGCATATCCTGCTTGTGCTTCATCAATAGAGTTGTCTAGTATTTCATACACCTACAGAGGAAGAAAAGGAACAAAAATAAGGTAAGAAAAAGAAACAGAGAATGGTAGAGATAAGTTGTGATACCACAGAAATGGCAAATCATGTATATCTGAAATACCAAATGATGCAAGCCACGGGGTCCGGTGCTCCCAATATACATTCCAGGTCTCTTCCTCACTGGATCAAGACCTTCTAAAACCTGGAAAAATGCAGCATATTCACATCTTCACAAAGTACATGATGAATTGACTATTAATATCCAAACGTCAACCAGGCATCTTTTCATGGGAACAACTTTCGTTTGGAAAGATAAATAAGAAAGAACATAGGCATGTTCAAAAGTGATTGTTTCATTATACGTTGAGACGACTTCAATTTGTTAGAGTAGGTGTAAGCTTCAGTGTGAGGCCAAAAAACACTCAACAAAACATATAAAAATAGCATAAATGATTTGGGGATCGCTAATGATAGCCTTGCATGGACGAGCCCAAATAGTTAGAACAATATGATGATGACGACGACGACGACACAATGATGAACCTTGTTATCCAAATGGAAGTCGAACTGCACCTTGTTATCCAAACCAAGTCTAGCATTTCCGCCAAAAAAAAATGCTACAGAATACCATAGTTTATATCCTTCGTTCTGCTTACAATTTGTATATCTTCAAACGTCATATAACATAACAAAAGCATCCCCTTTTCATATTAGGCAACCCACCAAGAAGCCCCCGCAGAAGCGGAAACGCCTCAAAACCAGCACAAGAACATTGGAGAAAAGAACAGATTTTTAAAAAAACAAACAAACAAAAAAGAGTTAGGATAGGGGCCTCCAATAGAGTAGGAACCACCTGAATCTGCTCAGAACCGTAGTTTTGATTAGCTTTATCCTGGAGCGCCTCCGAAGCCAAGCTCGACGACTTGAAAGCCCGCACTGCCACTCCATTAATCGGAGGCCGGAAGCCAAAAGTTCTGGAAAAAAAAAAAGAACACGAAAACACACAAGGTCACGTTTTGGCCCAAATGCCCGACAAAGAGAAGGAAGAGTAACAAGGAAAAGGGAAGACCTCGGTCGGAAGAATAAGCGGGGGCTGTGACAGGGGCTGAGGGAGGAAGCGAATGAGAAAGAGGAAGGTGCGGGATAGCGAGGAGGAGGAGGAGGAGGAGCAAGAGGAGAAGAAGCGACGTGCGAAGAGGATGCGGATATTGAGAGACGGTGACGACCTCAAGAGCGCCATGGATGGTCGGCGACTGTAGCTGTGGTGCGGTGGAGGGGGATGAAGTAGGAAGTAGCGTTGTCTATGAGTTACACCATTCCCTCTTATTCTCAAAGCGAGGGATCACGATCACAACCCTAATCTACGGCAATCGCTTTTTCCAATTTTTTCTCTCTCTCTCTTTCTTTTTTTAACGGCAATATAAACGAGGCGCAATTTAACCCAGGCGCACACAGATTTTAGAAATTTCTAAATCACGCATCCTACTTGAAAAATGACCAAATAAAAAATAATAATAATCTCAGTTAATCGCATTGATTCAAATCCTCGAGCTGACCGATTCGGTCTTATAAAAATTTGTCACTGATCAACCCAGATATCAAATAATCCTTTAATTTACGATCCCCATTCAAAATGAGACAAAAATGATCATACTAGCATTGATTTACGGTGGCGTTCTAGATTCTATTCCTGTTAATACTAATCGGTTTTCAAAGTCTATCATATTTTTTTAAAAATAAATATAAAAATTATTTATATGATTTAAATGTATACAATCCATATCTCTCCCTCTATTTTCTTCATCACTAGTTAAAAATAAGTCTCTCTATTAATTATAAAAAATATTTTAATAGTTTTAGATGTATGTAACTTTCATATCGCTCTCCCTTTCGTTGGGCTAGTGTAAAATAAATCTTTATTTCTTCTCCTCTCTCACCTATAGATTTATATAACTCGATTTTATTTTAATTTAATTATTAAAATCAGAATCAAATATTTGATGTCAAATATATATTCTTTAAACTCTACTTTTACATGATCATGTAGTTATAAATTTATAAAAATCTAAATAATCGAGATTCAATAATTTTCAAAATTCATTAATCGACCACTTCGATTACACTTTTCAGTCCAAATTTCATAAAGAATACAAATGGATATCCTTCTTTATTGTTTTTGGACTTTCCTAGTAATACCAAGGACAAAAAAATCTTCAACTAAAATGCTTGAGTTGAAAGTTAAGTAAGAAAGTCTGCAGTGCAATTTGTCTGTACGCAGGCTCACAACATGGAGTTTATGTAGGTCACTAGGTTTAACAAGTTCTCCGGGGTAATGATGTCGCAGTAGGATATTCAGGTTGTCACTCAGGTATCTACGGTTTGATCCCCAACTACGGCGTATTTGTAAAAATTTTCCTCCAAATAAGGAGCATAATCAAAGGGGGCTGGACTCTGAACTGACCGCTACGTATACTTTCCGATTTACCCTGGTGACTCAGTGGAAAACTTCCATGGGATCGGACCGGTCAGGATAGTCAATGAGACTAATTAAGATTTATCATTTTTTTAATGTAGATCTAACAAGCCCAATTGATGAGATTTACAACATAAAACTTGATACGGAAATATATTGGTTTATTCTGCATTGCATTCTGTAGAAGACGTAGAAGAGTGAAAATGATATAATTGATAGATTATGGAAATAATCTCTGGATTATGGAAATAATCTCTATAAATCTTTTATTATTAGATGTAAATATTTACCTTGTTAGATTATAAAAATAATCTCTGCATTATTAGAATGTAAATATTCATCTTAATTTGTAGCCTAAAAATACTTATGTACTCTCTATATATTTTATCATAATGAAAAGATGGGTACGCAGAATTTCTTTCATGGTATCAGAGCAAGAGAGAGAAGGATGAGAAGGTGGAGAAGAAAGGAAATTGGAATGGCTAGGACTCTGTAGATGTTAGATGATGAATAGAACCGTTGATCGGCAAGCATTTTGAGTTCTTGACAATAGGTTGAAATATTAGGATAATCGTCCATCTGAACTTGAGTGAATTGATTTTCTAGGTAAACAGCACGAGAAGTTTTGTTATCTTGGAAAATATTTTGCAATCGCTCCCATGCTTGTTGTGCAGTTGAATCCGGTTCTAAGATGGTGTGCAAGAGATCGGAGGAGATCGTACCATAAATCCATTGAAGAACTATTGCATCCAAGCGTGACCATAATGCTTTCTCAGTCTCGATAGCCTCTTCTTGTTCCGTCACGGTTGACTTTGATTTCGGTGGAATAATATGATCGATAACTTGATATGCTCGGCAATGGATTTTAAACAACTCCGCCCATGAAGAATAGTGTCCCTTTTCCATCTCTAAAGTAATAGAGATGAAGTTCTTGACATTGTTAACGGCCAGAGCAGGATGAAATTTGGTTTGATCGGCCATTGATACAAGTAGAAGGAGAGAGCAAGAGAGAGAAGGATGAGAAGGTGGAGAAGAAAGGAAATTGGAATGGCTAGGACTCTGATACCATGAAAGAAATTCTGCGTACCCATCTTTTCATTTGGGTCCAACAGCACTTCTCCACAACCCAATCCACCTACAACAACACATCCATTAGTCTCTTCACCTAGCCCACATCATAACCAAACAAGCCAAGCATTGCCTCGGTCCATTACAACCCGCAGCATGCATGGGATCTTTAAGCCCAAACATCAATTCAATTTGACATCATCGGTTACACCATCCCCTATTCCCCGTAACCCAAAAGCTGCCTTGTCCGACCCGAATTGGAAAGCCGCCATGTCAGATGAATATGATGCTCTTATTAAAAATAAGACGTGGGAGTTGGTGCCTCGTCCTTCTGATGTTAATGTTATTCGTTCAATGTGGATTTTTCGTCATAAAAAGAAATCTGATGGTTCTTTTGAGAGGTATAAAGCTCGTCTTGTTGGTGATGGCAGATCACAACAAGTTGGTGTAGATTATGATGAAACATTTAGCCCTGTGGTGAAACCAGCTACTATTCGGACCGTTCTCAGTATTGCTTTATCAAAATCTTGGCTCATCCATCAGTTAGATGTTAAAAATGCATTCTTGCATGGTCAGTTACATGAAACCGTCTATATGCATCAGCCGTTGGGTTTCAAAGACCCTGTACATCCAGAGTATGTGTGTCTATTGAAGAAATCTCTATATGGCCTTAAACAGGCCCCTCGCGCTTGGTATCAAAGGTTTGCTGACTTTGTCTCCACCATTGGTTTTTCCCATAGCAAATCTGATCACTCTCTATTTATTTATCAAAAAGGAAATGACATGGCATACATTCTTCTTTATGTTGATGATATCATTCTCACTGTCTCATCTGATGCACTTCGCCAATCTATTATGTCCCTCCTTGCTGCTGAATTTGCTATGAAAGATTTGGGCCTTCTCAGTTATTTCTTGGGTATTACCGTTACACGGCATGCGGATGGGTTATTTCTTTGTCAACGTAAATATGCTGAGGACATTATTGAACGGGCCGGCATGACCTCTTGTAAGCCATCATCCACACCGGTAGATACTAAGGCTAAACTGAGTGTCTCTTCTGGATCTCCCTATGAGGATCCTACACATTATCGCAGTTTAGCCGGAGCATTACAATATCTTACATTTACGAGACCAGATATATCTTATGCTGTGCAACAGGTTTGCTTACATATGCATGACCCGAAGGGTGAACATATGAATGCTCTCAAACGAATTCTGCGATATATTCAGGGCACTCTTGACTATGGTTTACATCTTTACAAGTCTTCGATTTCTGGTCTCATCTCTTACACTGATGCTGATTGGGGTGGATGCCCCGATACTAGACGCTCCACTTCTGGATACTGTGTTTTTCTTGGAGACAACTTAATCTCTTGGTCTTCTAAACGTCAACCTACTCTGTCTCGATCTAGTGCTGAAGCCGAGTACAGAGGGGTAGCTAATGTTGTCTCCGAATCCTGTTGGATCCGAAACCTTCTCTTGGAACTCCATTATCCGGTCCATAAGGCCACATTGGTTTATTGTGATAATGTTAGTGCGATCTATCTCTCAGGAAATCCCGTTCAACATCAGCGCACTAAACATATTGAAATGGATATCCACTTCGTCCGCGAAAAAGTTGCTCGTGGACAGGTGCGTGTTCTCCATGTTCCGTCCCGTTATCAAATTGCCGACATCTTCACTAAAGGACTTCCGCGCATACTCTTTGATGATTTTCGAGACAGCCTCAACGTACGGCAACCTCCCGCTTCGACTGTGGGGGTGTGATAGATTATGGAAATAATCTCTGGATTATGGAAATAATCTCTATAAATCTTTTATTATTAGATGTAAATATTTACCTTGTTAGATTATAGAAATAATCTCTGCATTATTAGAATGTAAATATTCATCTTAATTTGTAGCCTAAAAATACTTATGTACTCTCTATATATTTTATCATAATGAAAAGATGGGTACGCAGAATTTCTTTCAATAATTATATCCTATAATAAATTTATCGAATTTCAATTGCAAATTAAGCCTTCAGGAAAAACTACTATGTGCTGGAATTGTTGAATGACAAGCCACCAATCCAATTCAATAAAAGATATTGGTAGTATCGAGTTTCAAAAAAAAAAAAGATTGAATTATATTGGATCTATTATAGGCAGTTTTATTTTACATAAAAAGTTATTTTTACGACTTAAATCCATGACTTTAATATCACATGATAATAATTTTATCATTATATCAAGACTCCCCCTCACTAATCCAGTTCAATGGAGATCAAATTTGTACAATAATTAATCGAACCCATCATATGGAAATCTATGCCACGTGTTAGTAAATTATACACTCTTGTAGCTTGTTTTGTCACTAGATTTGGTTAGTTTCATAATAAGAACTAAGGTGTATATATTTGGAGTTGATGGATCAAATGTGCAAGTCTTTATCATATTAAATAAGGAACATGAACGCATAAAATATGTTCTTTAAATTACGTATAAATTTTTTTAACAAGATCTATGAATTAACGTTAAAATATTTTTAAAAAAAATTAAAATCCACATATTATAATAATTTGTTTTTCAAATATAAATTTATAAATAATAAAAACAGAATTTAGCATTTTAATAATTTTCTACTAAGGAATATAAAATTAAAACGACAACAAATCAAATATTTTTAGTTAAATTTATAAATTACAGGGATAAAATGGGAATATGAAAAAGAAGTGTATGTTTTTCTTCAAAAGAATGCTAACAACAAAGAGAACCACCGACACGCCATTTGATAAATGATAATGCTGGATAAAGAAGGATGTTTGTTTTAGATCTAAAATGAAACAAAAGGCTTATCGACGAACCTCGAGAAGCACAGCCCAATTTCTATTCATCATTTGACAAAAAATAGCCAAGACTCCAACAATATCTGATGAATAAATGACGACAAATCCGAGGCCACACCCCCTACGAAATTGCACCCCTCGGCAAGGGAGTCAATGTTCCATACATGCGAGCAACACCGAAGCAAACAAGGCAGGCCAAATATGTTCTCTCCCAAATCATTATCCATGCACCAACAAAAAAAAGGAATCCAGTATCCAAACCGGTTTCTCGGGCAAATCATCATTTTCAATGAGCAAGTCCTGTATAGCACCCACATCATGTGGGCATTTTTACCCAACCCAACAAAAAGGAGCCAAGGACAGCATACAGTTTTTAAGTATTGAGATGTAGAAGCTAATCCAAATGACTCCATTGCAAGTGGAGTTAGCTCTTCAGCCTCATGCTATCTTATTGGAAACAGTCTGGTATAGTGATCTAAGCTGAGTATTCCACTTGTCTATTGCAGTATACTTCTTCATGCCCTTGGAACTGTACAAAAACCATCAAATCAAGGTAGCGCATCATGCACAAGGAATCATTTTTCCTTAAGAAAGGTGGGGAAAATCAATGGGTGAAAAAATGAGACCTGTTGCTCCGCTCTAACAGCATGTTGACTTGATCAATGTGACCTTGGATACGGTTGTCCAAAATCAAGGAGACTAATAGCTGCTCTACGTCTTTCTCCGGCACATTGAGTTCCTGAAAATGGAACTGAGTTTACATACAATTCCAAATGAAACAAACAGCAGCCAGGTCCAAACGATCACCAAAATTGGAAATACATGCTGATGATGTAAGGAGTCAAATAGGATCAGTAATACCTTCCTTGGATAATGTAGGTACGTGGTAGTAACAAAGGGATGAAAGTGGCAGGACATGTATTCAAAATTTATAGCAGAATTCACTCAAATCTTGCTCAAGAAAATCAACATGAATGTCATGAAAGCTAGAAATTTGCCAAGGGCACATCCAAACCTCTGAATCATATTTGATCAAAAGCACATTAGCAAATTTATAAATCACTTCAATAGTTAAACCCTTGATTCCAGAAACTCTAGTGCAAGTCCCAAAATTACCCAATAAAATAAGACCAGCCTCCTTAAAGACTTGGAAGGTTGGATGAATGCACAAAATGAAAGAAAAGGGGGAAAATATTTGTATTTTGGAGTGATTGAAAAGTGGAAACTCACTCTTTACAGAAGGGAAACAAGATGAATGAAACACTTGTATATCCTTATCTGACTATAATACACCTATCAATATTTACTTGACCGAGCCCTTGACTCAACAAATTTGTAATGTTTAATCTATCACTATTTACTCAACCCTTGCCCTTTCCTCAAATATTAGACTGATTAATTCCAAGGAAAATTTCTATTAGTACTCATATCATCGACCAAAGAAGTTGCAGCTCATTTCTTATACTTTTTAGTTTAATGAAGTTTGGAACATGTGAGAAGCAATTCACAAAATTATGATACTAATTCTACTGAAATTAAGAATAACAGGAAATTCTAAAGTGTTTTAGATTCAATTGTCATCCTATGTTGAAACTTGGAAAAAGTTCCATACCCCTCTGCCATTATCCTTGATGCTCACGGAATTATCCTTGTGCAATGTGAAAGGGAAAACTAAGCAACGAGAACAATAAGTGCCTTTTCTCACTCCAAAACTATAGTAATTCAACTGGAGTGAGGAAAATCTAAAAGCAGATAGCATGTCTTTTCCAGAGCAATGATAACTATGGATATCAATAACCTTTGAAATGAATGGAATCCTGATTCGTGTGTATGGTTTTATGAGCTTAAGGAGAACTTGAGTTCTGATATTCTTCAAAAGATCTTCAATGTAATTTCTGATGAAAGGATCATCCATAATGGTTCTTCTGTTGTTCTGTAAGGATAGCTCGGCATCAACTACTGCATTTCCAAGTTAAATATTAACAGCATATACACAAGGTACCTTTAAAATCTTTTCAAATTCTAATATCTCATTGCGCTGATATGCTGCTATAAGGTTAGTCATTGCCAAAATTTCAGGGTCGTTTTTGTAACTGCATAAAGGTTCCAAGTGAGCTTAAGCAAGATCATGTGAATGAAATTGGCAATCACAAGGGTTCAGGTATTCTTACGGCTTTGCCTCTTGTCCATCAAAGGGATTCACTTCAGATTGCATCAGCATGTTTGCAAGAACCAAATACCTGTAATACAATTTGAGACAAAACCACAATCTGCATTTCATCAACCTTGGAACCAAAATACCCGTAAAAGTGGACAAAACCATATTCTGCATTTCATAAAAATAAATAAGAATAATAAGATATTTATATACTTGAGACATTGGATACGGCGCTGATTCCCAGCTTCATCATAATTCTTGAAGGCGTCAAAGAAATCAGTGGCTGCTTCTGCCCATTGTCTCTCAGCCATGTGCATTTTCCCACCACATTCATGAATTATACCCATGATTCTTGGATGAGGTATTGCTGACTTAATGGTAAGAGCTTTTTGGTACAGTTGCTGTGATCAATACATGTAGCAGATATAAATACATTTTATTTCAAGCCCTTAAAATAGACAAGAGAAAAGTTCAAGATCAAACAGTGATCATAAACTCAACACGTGAACATGTGTCCATGTATCTACTTTTGTCATCATAACCAAGGGATAATAAGATCTTGTATGTTGAGAAATAAAAAAAATCAATGATTAATAGCTGTCAGCAATCACATATAAATTTACATGTAAGTTTAAATATTGAAACAAACTCATAAAATCATAATAAATAGGATCACCTCACTCAACTTGAAGAAACTATATTTGAATTAACCTTGGAATCCATCTATACTTCACTACTATCATATTGATTATGAAATTTGCAGTTTTGTGTCAAATGAAGCAATTTCTCTTCATAATCTGATCAAAATTTTCTCACAATTAAACATTCCAATCAAAGCATTAGACTTGTTATCTGATGCATTGCCTAGCCAAAGCTAAGTCAAGCATTTAACCACATCTTCGACATAAAAAAGAGTAAAATGAGAAAGCAACAAAGCAATACTGCAAAAGAAGATCCCACCTTAAGTTTCTTGTTATTCTTGGTCTGAGTGTACATTTGAATTTCAATAGCATAGACCTCTAAAAGCTGTGTGCCTTTCTTTTGATCATCAGTACCATCTTCTCTTTGGCAAGATTTGTGGAGTTCTTTTAGTATCTGGATGCACCAATGCAACAGTTCAACAAATTAAAAAGCATAACTTCGAGGTATAATTACAATTCAGAGATCCACCTTATTCATTCTTCCATATTCTTGCATGTCAAACCAAATTGTGCAAAGTTTAAGATTTGTCTTGAACCAAAGTCTCTGCAGAAACTCATAAGAATTAGCTGGCAATCCACCAGATCATTATGATAAGGAGTCACTCTTTTTAAGAACATGAAAGGACAAAATTTTATTAGCCAGTAACCTCATTCTTTGCCTCCTCAAGTGCCTTCAGAGTCATCTCATAGAACTCTTGCAGAAGACTGAAGTTCTGATTTGCAGAACCAGAAACAAAATCCATTATGCTGTTTATACATTTTTCACTATAATTTCGTGTAACAGCAGATTTGATGTATGTCAGCATCTCCCTGTAGGCTTCCATCATCTCCTTATATTTGCCTAATCTATAATAAAGTTTGACTGTTTGCTTTAGAGCTTTAAATCCCCTGTTTAAAAAGCAAAACAAGTCAGTCCATATTTGCAATTTATTCTCAAACAATCATTGAACATCAGCCTAACACAAGATATCCAAAATCACATAATTTCCAAATAGTGGTGAATAATTTGATTAAAGCTGCTAGTACAACTTACCTAATCTACAAGCCAAGAAATGTTTGGGACACACTTTTCAAGAACCTTACCCATCAAAAAAAATACAAAGAGCGTGAAGGTGGTCATATTTGATTTAGATTTACCAAAAGAAACTTGATTGTAAACACACACACACAAGATTTTAAAAAATGCCTAATAAAATGTCAAAACATGTTAAGATTTACATATAAATACAGTACAACACCACTGGGCTACTTCAGTGAACTAAATTAGGATGTAGTGAGATGAACAATGACACCATTAGACTGGAATAGCATTAGGATTTTTTTCTTTCAATTTCAGTATTTCACAAAAAAAAAAACAGGTTCCATTAATATCTCTAAGCTACGTCTGTTAATTTAACATAATTTGACAATGTAAATTTAGCATGAATTAGAAGTGATCCACTTCAATTTATTCTTCAAGAAAGGTTAGTAGTAGGGAGGCATAATAGGCTGTGTTAATAACAAAGAAATTCACACATGATGAAGGCTACTTATAAGTAGGCTCACATAAAGTTCATTGTGATTAGCAATTGAAGTTGATCTTGTAATATAACACAGATGTACTAACAAACATTAGAATATGGAGCATATGTGTTATATAAACAATGACCTTCTTTGTAATAAATGTCAAATGTACATTAGATTTCAATTTCAAGATTGCTAGATGAAACCTTCTAGATCAGAACCCATGCTGATGTCTAATGTGCGACCCCAATTAAATATTATCTTTAATAAAGGATCCTTAAGGAAAGCATAAGCCCATGAACTAGTAAAACCATAGTTTGCAAAATGGTATAGATATCGGAAACCAACTATGACAAAGACATCAGTATCAAATCAACAGAACTTAAATCGGAGAAAAAAGATAAATTTAACAATAGGAAATATAAAAAATAAGGGAAAATCATAATGAAATTATTTAATATATGAGATAATTATATATGTATCGAGTAGATAATATCATAATAATTAACTATGATATAATAAAATTAATTGAATCATAAATAATTATTTTAAATCATCAATAATATCATATGTAAAATATATAATATTAAACTATTAGGTATTAGTACCAAAGTTTCAAAAACCACATGCAAGGGGTATATAGTTGACCCATGCATAGTGCACATATGATATGCGGTGGCATATGTGGATAAAAAAATATTAAAAATTGTTATTTTGTTAGCTAAAGTGTTTATCGATTACAAAATAAGTGTTTAAATTAGTACTTACAAGGTCTAAGCTACCAAATAGGGCAACTTAGAGTTTCAAGCTAAGTTAGTTCGCCTAAAATTGGTTTAATGAACCAAAGAAGATTTCTTAATTGTGCATGCTAACCCCATTTGTGGTCATGCAACCGTTATATAATCCCCTTCAAAATCTACCTTGGCTAGAAAGTTTTTTAAACCACCATTAATACTATTAAATTTCTTCTTATTTTTATTATATAATACAAATCCAGATTCCAGATTTATTTGAGTATTATAGAATTTATTCAATATTACATCAATATCTATTTAGTATTAACAAATACTAGAGCAATTTAGTAGTCACTAGTAAATCTATATAATAACTGAAGGAGTTCGTATTATGTATTCCACATAATTCTAATAACTATACATAATAAATAAATAAGACCAAAGTATTAATTACATTAGATTATAAGTAATAACACCATTTTATTATTTGGAAGTAGAAAAATTCAGCAGTAATAAATAATATATTATCTACTATTAAATAAGAATCTGAAATCTTACTATAAAATGTAGCCATCTAGGTTTTAATAGAAAACATTTTATTATAAAATGTACTCATCTAGACTAAGAAGAATATGCAATTTTACTATAAAATGTAACCATCTAGGATTTGATAAAATAATAAGATTAATGGCAAAAAATCAAGAAAGCATCTCTTATTATCATTATCACCAAAAGAGCATCCCACTTTGAAAAAAATATCAAGATAACGCTCCACCTATAATTTTCTGCCCAAAATATCTCTGTGACCTCCACCTTGGAGCCACCGCCTTGGAGTTGCTTTGGTCAAAGCTGCTTCAACCTTGAAGTTGTTTTGACCAAACGTCCTAGTTTTGGTTAAAATAGCACCACCTTGGAGTTGATTTGTACAAAGCAGCTCCAAGGAGGTGGTGTTTTATGCAAAGCAACTCCAAGGTGATGCTGCTTTGTACAAAGTGCTCCATAGTAGAGCACAAAAGCATATTTTGGACAAAATTATAAATGGGGCACTGTTTTCATAATTTTTGCAAGAGAGACACCCTTTTGGAGATGTAGATAAAAAGGCACTCTTTTGATTTTCTACCAAGTTTAATTGAATTTTTGTTTACCAGACTAGTTTGCTTTTTCATGTATATTATAATTAAATTGATGGCATGCATGATTTTGTATTCTCATCTGATATATTGGTTGTTGATAAAATAGAAACTCTTTGAATTATTAAATGCCACAGTTACTAAGTTTGGCAGTAGCTAACTGTTATATGATATACATCAAATGTCTTGCCTATTACTTTGTACCATTTAAAAGTATAAGTTGTACACCATAAAACTATTATTAGTTGTAATATATTTTATCCACTTTTTTACTCTTTCCTCTTGCACTAAACACCTTTCCTTTCCCATTTTGGTGACAACATTACTAAGGAATTTCAATCGTTACAAAATACAGACAACAATGACGACACTGTCATAGATGATTCAGATTCACCCCACAATGCTCCTCTAGCCTCTTGAATATCATCACCCATCTTCTGATCTCTTTTTCTCTTTCTGGGTTCAGTTAAAAGGCATCAGAATAAGACCATGATTATCAAAATCGGTATTGATTTCTAGATCTGATGGTGAAAACATCCAAGTATTGGTAGTATCGGCTTGCTAGCACAAGTGATCAGACACTCATTTGAAAAAAAAATCACAACAGGTGAAAAATCAAATAACTTGATATACGACAAATGATATTCAATCATAATAATAGAGTTAAATATAGTATATTTCTAGATATATATTAATAATATGAGTTAACAATGACTATATCCATCTCCCATAAACTCTAGTATTAAGCTATTCAAGAAACAATTTATATTGACTTATCAAATCAATTTACATCCATCAATTTAATCTATTTTCTAGCAGAGTTAAATAGTTTTGTATATATTGGATCTATATGAGTTTTGTATTTGATAATTATGTGTTGTACAAATCTTTTAGATCAACTAATACTCAAAAAAGTCATCCAATTTCAGAAGATTTATGTTGATCATTGACCAATTTCTACAACTATTCAGCAGATCCAACCTTCTTTTTTTATTCTGATCAAATCTAGCAAATTTCCTTAGATTTTCAAACATGACAATTACAAAATTGGATCACCATTGGCCAAACCCATTAGGACTCAGATAATTTGGACGTGGGTCAGCCAATTTCAAAAATGTTGGGTAAAGCATAGTTGAAAGAAATACATCCAAACAAGAAATACGGTAGTTGTGAGCCACAATAAAGTGAAACATCTAAAACTGTGAACAGGTAGAGATACTATCAACTAAGAAAAATCAACTCTAACCAGAGCGAAATTAAGTTTCAACCTCATACCATGAACACTTGTAGTTCAAAATACAATGAAATTTCTATTTTCTCTAGTGTCTTTAAAAATATAAATGCAGCATCGACTAACAAGCACACATTGTCTTTAAAAATATTGCGGCATACACAACATTCTTTGTTGCTTTTCTTGGACCAGCACAAGCGATCATCTGTATCCTAAAGGTCCTTTGGAATTAGAGTAAAAATGGAAGAATGGTTCTCTCACCAAATAAACACTCGTATTCTTTTGAAAGGGGAGCTATGTTGTCAAACACAAGGATAATCTGAGCCCCAAAAAAGTTTTCTTTTTGCTAAATACTTTCGTTTAAATTTACTCTAGATAAGACCAACCAACCATACATGAGCAAAAATTTTCATTCCACCTACTGAGCAACGCGCGAGAAGCTCCAATACCTAGTATGCAAGTGGATGAGTCATTTTGAAGTTCTTTCATCATGATCGTCTTTTGTGACCCTGAGCATCTTCATCAAGAAGGGCAAAACTCTTCTTCCCAAGCCATGAGTATCTTCCATCTTCATCACAAGCATCTTCCACATGGACAAAACCCTTCCTCCCGAGTCATGAGCATCTTCTGCTAAGTATCAAACTTCTTTAGCAAGATGACTCCTCCAATCAAGGTGTTCTCTCTAGTACTACTACACTTCTTATTCCTCCTCTTCTCCTTTCCCCTCCTCTTATTTGAATTGACTAACACAGTTTATCAGCATAACCAAAAATGACACCAAAATTTTTTCATGGCGGTCACGCATCAAAATCCCAACACAGAACAAGACTTTTATACATCAAATTCAACATCTAAGTATTCAGAGATGAAAAACAATGTGCTAGTGAATTAGTTAAACCAAATTGCATCCAAATAAGAAAACAATGTGCTAGTGGAACGCCAACGCTTCGCCGGCGGCGGCGGCAGGAGGAGATGCAGCGGTCTCCTGAGCTGCCGAAGCGAGAAGGCAGTAAGCGTCGGCCCCAAGCCC
>NC_133871.1:11132732-11147732 GCF_044706935.1 Curcuma longa
ACATTTGAATTTCAATAGCATAGACCTCTAAAAGCTGTGTGCCTTTCTTTTGATCATCAGTACCATCTTCTCTTTGGCAAGATTTGTGGAGTTCTTTTAGTATCTGGATGCACCAATGCAACAGTTCAACAAATTAAAAAGCATAACTTCGAGGTATAATTACAATTCAGAGATCCACCTTATTCATTCTTCCATATTCTTGCATGTCAAACCAAATTGTGCAAAGTTTAAGATTTGTCTTGAACCAAAGTCTCTGCAGAAACTCATAAGAATTAGCTGGCAATCCACCAGATCATTGTGATAAGGAGTCACTCTTTTTAAGAACATGAAAGGACAAAATTTTATTAGCCAGTAACCTCATTCTTTGCCTCCTCAAGTGCCTTCAGAGTCATCTCATAGAACTCTTGCAGAAGACTGAAGTTCTGATTTGCAGAACCAGAAACAAAATCCATTATGCTGTTTATACATTTTTCACTATAATTTCGTGTAACAGCAGATTTGATGTATGTCAGCATCTCCCTGTAGGCTTCCATCATCTCCTTATATTTGCCTAGTCTATAATAAAGTTTGACTGTTTGCTTTAGAGCTTTAAATCCCCTGTTTAAAAAGCAAAACAAGTCAGTCCATATTTGCAATTTATTCACAACTTACCTAATCTACAAGCCAAGAAATGTTTGGGACACACTTTCAAGAACCTTACCCATAAAAAAAAAGAATTACAAAGAGCGTGAAGGTGGTCATATTTGATTTAGTTTTACCAAAAGAAACTTGATTGTAAACACACACACACAAGATTTAAAAAAATGCCTAATAAAATGTCAAAACATGTTAAGATTTACATATAAATACAGTACAACACCACTGGGCTACTTCAGTGAACTAAATTAGGATGTAGTGAGATGAACAATGACACCATTAGACTGGAATAGCATTAGGATTTTTTTTCTTTCAATTTCAGTATTTCACAAAAAAAACAGGTTCCATTAATATCTCTAAGCTATGTCTGTTAATTTAACATAATTTGACAATGTAAATTTAGCATGAATTAGAAATAATCCACTTAAAATCTCAGTGAAGGTAATCCACTTCATTTTATTCTTCAAGAAAGGTTAGTAGTAGGTAGGCATAAATAGGCTGTGTTAATAACAAAGAAATTCACACATGATGAAGGCTACTTATAAGCAGGCTCACATAAAGTTCATTGTGATTCGCAATTGAAGTTGATCTTGTAATATAACACAGATGTACTAACAAACATTAGAATATGGAGCATATATGTTATATAAGCAATGACCTTCTTTGTAATAAATGTCAAATGTACATTAGATTTCGATTTCAAGATTGCTAGATGAAACCTTCTAGATCAAAACCCATGCTGATGTCTAATGTGTGACCCCAATTAAATTTTATCTTTAATAAAGGATCCTTAAGGAAAGCATAAGCCCATGAACTAGTAAAACCATAGTTTGCAAAATTGGTATAGATATCGGAAACCAACTATGACGAAGACATCAGTATCAAATCAACAGAACTTAAATCGGAGAAAAAGATAAATTTAACAATAGGAAATATAAAAAATAAGGGAAAAGTCATAATGAAATTATTTAATATATGAGATAATTATATATGTATCGAGTAGATAATATCATAATAGTTAACTATGATATAATAAAATTAATTGAATCATAAATAATTATTTTAAATCATCAATAATATCATATGTAAAATATATAATATTAAACTATTAGGTATTAGTACCAAAGTTTCAAAAACCACATGCAAGTGGTATATAGTTGACCCATGCATAGTGCACATATGATATGCAGTGGCATATGTGGATAAAAAAATATTAAAAATTGTTATTTTGTTAGCTAAAGTGTTTATCACTTACAAAATAAGTGTTTAAATTAGTACTTACAAGGTCTAAGCTACCAAATAGGGCAACTTAGAGTTT
This sequence comes from Curcuma longa, assembly GCF_044706935.1. Classification (NCBI taxonomy): domain Eukaryota; kingdom Viridiplantae; phylum Streptophyta; class Magnoliopsida; order Zingiberales; family Zingiberaceae; genus Curcuma; species Curcuma longa. The sequence goes on from NC_133871.1 coordinate 11,134,687, forward strand.
CAAGCTAAGTTAGTTCGCCTAAAATTGGTTTAATGAACCAAAGAAGATTTCTTAATTGTGCATGCTAACCCCATTTGTGGTCATGCAATCGTTATATAATCCCCTTCAAAATCTACCTTGGCTAGAAAGTTTTTTAAACCACCATTAATACTATTAAATTTCTTCTTATTTTTATTATATAGTACAAATCCAGATTCCAGATTTATTTGAGTATTATAGAATTTATTCAATATTACATCAATATCTATTTAGTATTAACAAATACTAGAGCAATTTAGTAGTCACTAGTAAATCTATATAATAACTGAAGGAGTTCGTATTATGTATTCCACATAATTCTAATAACTATACATAATAAATAAATAAGATCAAAGTATTAATTACATTAGATTATAAGTAATAACACCATTTTATTATTTGGAAGTAGAAAAATTCAGTAGTAATAAATAATATATTATCTACTATTAAATAAGAATCTGAAATCTTACTATAAAATGTACTTATCTAGTTTTTAATAGAAAACATTTTATTATAAAATGTACTCATCTAGACTAAGAAGAATCTGCAATTTTACTATAAAATGTAACCATCTAGGATTTGATAAAATAATAAGATTAATGGCAAAAAATCAAGAAAGCATCTCTTATTATCATTATCACCAAAAGAGCATCCCACTTTGAAAAAAATATCAAGATAACGCTCCACCTATAATTTTCTGCCCAAAATATCTCTGTGACCTCCACCTTGGAGCCACCGCCTTGGAGTTGCTTTGGTCAAAGCTGCTTCAACCTTGAAGTTGTTTTGACCAAACGTCCTAGTTTTGGTTAAAATAGCACCACCTTGGAGTTGATTTGTACAAAGCAGCTCCAAGGAGGTGGTGTTTTATACAAAGCAACTCCAAGGTGATGCTGCTTTGTACAAAGTGCTCCATAGCAGAGCACAAAAGCATATTTTGGACAAAATTATATATGGGGCACTGTTTTCATAATTTTTGCAAGAGAGACACCCTTTTGGAGATGTAGATAAAAAGGCACTCTTTTGATTTTCTACCAAGTTTAATTGAATTTTTGTTTACCAGACTAGTTTGCTTTTTCATGTATATTATAATTAAATTGATGGCATGCATGATTTTGTATTCTCATCTGATATATTAGTTGTTGATAAAATAGAAACTCTTTGAATTATTATATGCCACAGTTACTAAGTTTGGCAGTAGCTAACTGTTATATGATATACATCAAATGTCTTGCCTATTACTTTGTACCATTTAAAAGTATAAGTTGTACACCATAAAACTATTATTAGTTTTAATATATTTTATCCACTTTTTTACTCTTTCCTCTTGCACAAAACACCTTTCCTTTCCCATTTTGGTGACAACATTACTAAGGAATTTCAATCGTCACAAAATACAGACAACAATGACGACGCTGCCATAGATGATTCAGATTCACCCCACAATGCTCCTCTAGCCTCTTGAATATCATCACCCATCTTCTGATCTCTTTTTCTCTTTCTGGGTTCAGTTAAAAGGCATTAGAATAAGACCATGATTATCAAAATCGGTATTGATTTCTAGAACTGATGCTGAAAACATCCAAGTATTGGTAGTATCGGCTTGCCAGCACAAGTGATCAGACTCATTTGAAAAAAAAATCACAACAGGTGAAAAATCAAATAACTTGATATAAGACAAATGATATTCAATCATAATAGGTTATGTTCATGAAATAGCATAATGACACCATAAATGATGGTAGCATATTTAATTAGTTTGTGATGCCATATTATTGACATTAATAATATGAGTGTAACAATGACTATATCCATCTCCTATAAACATTTGCTAGCATTCAAGCTATAATCAAGAAACAATTGGCTATACTGACTTATCAAATCAATTTACTTTGAAGAAAAATTCAACCTAGCTCATCCTATCAATTTAATCTATTTTATAGCAGAGTTAAATATGTTTCTAGATATATATATTTTTTATGAATCTCTAATTTCTTTAATCTTAACCATCGATCTATTGAGTTTTGTATAATTGGTCATTTTGATAATTATGTGCTGTACAAATCTTTTAGATCAACTGATACTAAAAAAAGTCATCCAATTTCAGAAGATTTATGTTGATCATTGACCAATTTCTACAACTATTCAGCAGATCCAACCTTCTTTTTTTATTCTGGTTAGATCTAGTAAATTTCCTTAGATTTTCAGACATGACAATTACAAAATTGGATCACCATTGGCCAAACCCATTAGGACTCAGATAATTTGGACGTGGGTCAGCGAATTTCAAAAATGTTTGGGTAAAGCATAGTTGAAAGAAATACATCCAAACAAGAAATACGGTAGTTGTGAGCCACAATAAAGTGAAACATCTAAAACTGTGAACAGTTAGAGATACTATCAACTAAGAAAAATCAACTCTAACCAGAGTGAAATTAAGTTTCAACCTCATACCATGAACACTTATAGTTCAAAATACAATGAAATTTCTATTTTCTCTAGTGTCTTTAAAAATATAAATGCAGCATCGACTAACAAGCACATTGCTTTTTCTTGGACCAGCACAAGCGATCATCTGTTTCCTAAAGGTCCTTTGGAATTAGAGTAAAAATGGAAGAATGGTTCTCTCACCAAATAAACACTCGTATTCTTTTGAAAGGGGAGCTATGTTGTCAAACACAAGGATAATCTGAGCCCCAAAAAAGTTTTCTTTTTGCTAAATACTTTCGTTTAAATTTACTCTAGATAAGACCAACCAACCATACATGAGCAAAAATTTTCATTCCACCTACTGAGCAACACGCGAGAAGCTCCAATACCTAGTATGCAAGTGGATGAGTCTTTTTGAAGTTCTTTCATCATGATCGTCTTTTGTGACCCTGAGCATCTTCATCAAGAAGGGCAAAACTCTTCTTCCCAAGCCATGAGTATCTTCCATCTTCATCACAAGCATCTTCCACATGGACAAAACCCTTCCTCCCGAGTCATGAGCATCTTCTGCTAAGTATCAAACTTCTTTAGCAAGGATGAACTAGAGATGACTCCTCCAATCAAGGTGTTCTCATATAGATCTAGTACTACTACTCTTCTTATTCTTCCTCTTCTCCTTTCCCCTCCTCCTCCTCTTTGAATTGACTAACACAGTTTATCAGCATAACCAAAAATGGCACCAAAATTTTTTCATGGCGGTCAGGGATCAAAATCCCAAAACAGAACAAGACTTTTAAACATCAAATTCAACATCTAAGTACTCAGAGATGAAAACAATGTGCTAGTGAATTAGTTAAACCAAATTGCATCCAAATAAGAAGGAAATTAAACAGCCAAGAAAATACTTGAGAAAAATGAACCTAGTTAACTGAAATTGTACCTAAAGAAGAAGGCAATTACATCCAATCAAGTATTCAAGAAATAATCCTGAAGAACCTTTGGTAGTAAATTGACTGACTATGAAATTATCTAAGGTACATGAGTAAATAGATACCCTACACATGGATTGTGCATATAGTAAACAACGAGTTGTCTTAATCATTTGGGGTATGTACACATTATAAATAACAACAGTGCTTACTTTAGCTCAGAATTAGCATATATTGAACAAAAGTTATATATTTCTCAAAAGTTATTTATGCACAAGACATTTTAATTCTAAGTCATCCGTCATACCAAGATAATAAGGTTACTTCCACTAAAAGCCAATAGAAATATATATAGACTTATTCAGAGGCTCATGAATTTCAAAGAGCATGGGTTATATATAAAGCAACAATGGTATAATTATTGCACATTTGATCCTCAATAAACAAAGCAATGAAGGTCCAAACAATGCATAAACATCAGGTGCAAAATAAATAGCATTGCCAAGTCTCAGGGATTAATACAACAAACCCTGGTGATTACCATTCAGCTTTCTCGGGTTCCATCCGCACTACTTCAGCAAAACCAGCAAGTGCTTCTTCAGGATCAGTTTCCACTAGACCTGTAAAATAAATGCTACATGTAAAGCCTATTCCAGCAAAGTGCTCACATCAAACACACCAAATTGCACAGTGGAATTGTACGGGGAATGCACAGTGAGAAGTAGATAGAAAAAAAATAACATGGAGAGATCATAAAAGAAAATAAAAAATACTTCTCAAGTAGCTGACTCCTCGAGTTGAATTTTGTAAATGATAAGTGGCAAGCTAAGTGAAACCAAGTAGAATAGTAGACCAAAAGAAAAGGTTGAAGGAGGGGTATATGCCACAAGCAATTGACTCTAGAATATAAAACTTGTGAATGTAAAAGGATACTAAGCTGTGAATCCTAGAAGCTGTCATTGATGTTAACATGCCAACCATTCATGAATCCAAACCAAGAAAAGTTTTTCAAACAATAAATACAGACAACAGTTGCACGAAATAGGAACTGATAAAGTGACACTGACAATATAAATAAAAATAAATCTATCTAAGTCATGTAAAATTGTTTATCAAACCCACAAGAGAGAATCTATTACTTAAAAGTAGCTGGATCTTTTCATTACATAAATAGGTTTAACCAACTCGATCATCCATATGCATTATGCAGCACAAAGCTAACATGAATAGCCAGTTAACATCAAATAATATTGAACATTCTCCTTTTATAATAAAAAAAAGGCCAATCCACACTCTCTTTTTTCTTCATCTGTTAAGGCAATCATTAATGTGGCTTCTGATGACATTTTTTAACTAGCAAGCATCCTATAAGATATATTTGTTCTGGATAGAGAAGGGGGTTGACGAGACTATGAATGATTAGAACAATCAATAAACATATTTTCAATTCACTGAAATTACCCAAGATTATCTAGGAGCACATCACAAAATGACTCAAAATGATCAGATCAACCGACCATACCGTTCTCTGGGTTGGTAGAATTTAACACTGAATCACCACTAGAAACTCCTTCTAAGTAGCTTTTATTTTATTTATTGATTGATTTATCAGACTGTGCGCTTTTTAATTATCGAAACCATAGAATACATACTGGCATTTCACTTGGCGATTAAAAGAAAAAGAATTACCTTTGGAATTGTAGTACTGATTCTCAATATCAACATCCTGCTCCTCAGGCTCGTCGTCAGAGTACTCAAATCCATAATCTTCCATATCCGCATCTAAAAGAATCAACCAGTGTAACTTTATGTTTCAAAGTACATAGAACTACAACAAATCACAGAGGCGTCAATCCACAGGATCGCTCACCGGAACCCATCGCTTCCGACCAACAATCGACCACAAACAGTGATTATTCCGCGCAGCTTTGGATTTACCGAAGGGACGGAGACCTGAGGCGAAACGTGTAAGAACGACGCAGATTCAAGCGAATCCACTCCTACCGCTGGGAAGCTTCGAATGAATTGCAAACCCTATTGTTGCTTTCTAATTTGCGCTGGGCCGCTTGATGAGTAGCGGTAACCATTCGGACTGCTTAATATGGACTGGGCTCGATCACATTTAAGCTCGTGGTTCTTGTCCAATCCCGGTTCAAATTTCAAATCGAATTTGAGTTTAGTTCCGATTCTACTATCAAAATGCTTTCCAAACTTTATATTTTTATATTAATTTGTTTTCATATAACAAACAGCTCTCTTGTAAACTTACATTCACCATGTTGCATTACGGTGGTAAAATATTCAGATAAGCAATGAGAAAGCCAGAGTTTAAATTTTAAGATAAATATTTTGAAAGTTAATTTTTGAATGTGCATGAATTATATTTTAAATTTATTTGATAAGTGAATTTAAAAAAGCATCTATTTTTAAAATTAATTGAATCAAATTTAGACATCTATATTATAAAAAATAAAATAAAATCATATGACGAGGTAGTCCCGTCATCCCACCATAGTGCCTTGAACGGTTTCTCTACTTTAATTTGAACTTGTTATGGTGCAATATTTACTAACATGATAGTATGATAACTATATTTCAGTAAAATATGAAATCTGTCATCCCAATGGTCTTATACGATCGGTCTTATAACTATCTGTGAGGGGATAAATTGATAATTACAAAAAGATAATGCTGTAGTTAATCACTATAAGAGAGGACATTGTCTCGGCTTTGTCGAGATTCGATCTTTGCTTACTTTAATAAGTCTGTTCCGTAGTAACCAATTTAATGATACCCTGGGAGCAAAGATGATACCTACATAACTTACTTTAATGTTGTGTAAGAAGTTAATGGGCAATCGTTATCTTAATCTATCTATTGTTTCAACAGCCAAGTGACCCTCCTCTTTGCCTGAAAATAGTTTGTAATATTTAACATGCATGGGGTACCATGTCTCTTTCGAACACTTATCTTGACATTTGATAGATGAGGACTAAGTAACAGGCCCGGCTCTAGGCATAGGCCGGTAAGGCCTGTGCCTAGGGCCCAATTTTAATTGGGGCCCACTGGTTAGGGTATTTAGGGTTACAGGAGGTTGGATTATTGGATTTAACCCAGAAGAACGCCCCGATCCGCATCCGCTGTCCCTTCACATTCTCGTCGCCTCTTCAAAACCCCGATGGCCCGATCGCGGATCGCCTCTTCATCTCCCCTTTCTTTGACGCAGGCAAAACCGCGATCATCTCCCTCCCCTGTCCTTCGAGGCTTCGACGTAGGCGGCAGGCGAAACCGCGATCATCTCCCTCCCCTGTCCTTCGAGGCTTCGACGCAGGCGGCAGGCGAAACCGCGATCATCTCCCCTGTCCTCGCGAAGCACCGCCGGCTTGCCGCCTCATTTCTCGCGAAGCACCGCCGGCTCGCCGCCGCCCCATTTCTCGCGAAGCAGCGTCGGCTCGCCGGCCGCCGCCCCATTTCTCGCGAAGCAGCGCCGGCTCGCCGGCCGCCGCCCCATTTCTGATTTCTCGCGAAGCACCGCCGGATCGCCGCCCCATTTCTCGCGAAGCAGCGAGCGAAGCAGCGCCGCCCCATTTCTCGCGAAGCAGCCCCCATTTCATTTTCTCACGAAGCAGCAGGTTGGGCGTCGGACTCGGCCGTCGGATCCGGACCATCCGGTAGTTTCTCTTGCATTCTCGCCGCCCGGCCCGCCCCATTTCTCGCGAAGCACGAGCGATCCGGTTGTTTCTCTTGGGCCTAGGGCCCCCCGTAGGCTTGAGCCGCCCCTGCTAAGTAACTAGCCTTTGTCTTCAATTAGGCATAATAGAAAATTAATGGACATTTTACTAAACAGTGCAGGTAGGTAAAATTTGTCATTCAGCGTACCTGACTTTCATAATGTCAAAATCACGCGCTGCATTCCTATTATACCTTTTCTCTATTTTTTTTTCCCATTCAAATGATTTATTATTTTTGATTTACGCTATTGAATTTAAATTTGAGAATATAGATATATTAGAAAAACTGCTAAAAATATCTTAATTTGAATTTAAATTTGAGAGTATAGATATATTAAAAATACTTTAGTTTTTATTTGAAATTTTCTAAGACCTTCAGTTATTTTTGAATAACATTGATTAATGAGCTTAAAGAATTTAAAATTTATAAGTTTGATATTTTTTTAATGGGGAGTCATAAGAACTCATTAATGGTATTGGTTAGTAAATATCAATATTCTAAGTTTTATAATAAACTTGTGATAAATTTTATGAAGCCTTTATAAATTTAAAATCTCATTGTTATCGATTTACATTATGGAATTCAAATATGATAACATAAATATATTTAAAAAAGCTTCCATAAGTATATTAATTTTGATTTGAAATGATTTAAAATTTTCTGGGTCTATCAGTTAATTTTGGACCTAAATAACTTCAAATCATTTCAAATAGAAATCAATATATTATTGAAAGAATGCTTTTAGTCTACGCAGCCTTACCTTGCCTTTAAATATATGACCTATAGGTCACAAGGCAGCAACCTTACCGTTGCGCCAAGGCTCCCCTTCATCTATGCTTTTAGATCTGAATTTATAATATAAATTGAGACCACTAAATTTCTAAATAGGAAAAAAAAGAAAGGTTATAATGGGAATGTGGTGCATGATTTTAATATTATGAAAGTTAGGTACATGAAATGAGAATTTTTTTATACCTATATGTCCGGTTCCGAATTGTACAAACATACTCTTGTGAGCTCTAACGTGAATGCTCTGCACGTAGGCTGTTCAAGAAGACTTATTGATCATGAAAGCGAAAAAGTTTGTTGTTCAAGAAAACTTGTTGCTAAGTGAGAAAATTTGTTGCTCAAAAAAACTTATTAATCAAGAAAGCAAGAAAGTTTGTTGGTCAAGAAAGTAAAAAAAGCCTGTTGTTCAAGAAAGCGAGAAAATTTGTTACTAAAGAAAGCTTTCAGCTCGACCCTCAAGTCTTCTTTGCTTATTGTTCAAGTGAAGGTTTCTCGTTGAGCAATGTTAGTACTCCATATAACGAGGGGTAGTTCTTGAGCAAGGAGAGATTTCACGAAGAGTTGTTCTTTAGCAAGGAGCGATTTAGCAGAGCTCCTTCCATCTTGATTCCCTCATTCCTTCTTCTTTCTTTCTGTAATGTAATTCTTCGCTCTGCAAACACCCTTGATAGTGTTTAGGTACATGTTTAATTTGCCACGACAACCTGTGCTAGGGTATGATCGTGATTTCGCTATTCCATTTTGGGAAACAGACATCCAATGCAACCTCGTAGTTAGGGGTGAAGAATCTAAGATTTTAGATTTTAAGGGGCGGGGTTGATGCATCTCCTAACTGTGCTAGCGTGATTGGCTGATCGACTGCCCAAATTCTTTCTTCGCCTTTGTGTGTATTGAAATTACAATGGAAACAACTCAGACTTATCTGTCAAAATGACTCGAGTAGATAATCTTAAGCTGTCTGCTTAGGTTACGTGACAAGGTTGTTCAAATTGCCGAGATGTTGAAACCAAATGGGTCGGCAAGTGCTCAGGAATGGATGTCAAGTGTTCGAGACCACATCTAGAGTCCAAGTGCCCAATTGCTTGAATTGGAACAGGACTCGTGAGATGCAACTCATGAATCCTACTCTGATTTATGCAGTCGAGAGCACTTAGGCTCTAGATTTGGTCACGAGCACTTGGCGTCAATTCTCGAGTACTTGCCGATCCATTTGGTTTTGGCAACTCGAACAATCTCGACGCTCAACCTACTCAGCCCAGATAGACAACTTAAGAATATCCGTTCAAAATATTTCGATAGATAAATTTAAATTATTTCGATTGTAATTTCAATTCAGACTACTTCCATAAAGATGGAATCCACCACCCAACACCTCACACGGTCGATCTCATGACCATGTGACGAGGTAAATCGAAAAGTTATAATTGACCACGACGGATGAGAACATTATCTCGATTTCGTCGAGATTCGATTCTTATCCATTTTAATAAGTCTGTTCCATTGTAATCAACTCAACTATGTCTCAGAGCATTCAGACTACACTTATCTCTGACACGTCGATTGTTGAATTATAATACTTCCAACAAAGGGTCCCATTACTAAGATCATCGATACAAAAACTAAAGACAGGTTCAGATACAGATAAAGGAGTTGAATGTAATTTTGAGGATCTCTTGCTTGCCGTTTTTCTAGCATCTAAACTTGGCTGACTTCATCCTATCGCGCTCTGTCTGGATAGAACACTGCAGATAATTTCTACGGCGGCATCACTATCATTGAGTTAGCACTGCCCTTTGGCGAAGAAACGTAGTAAATCAAGTTCTACCAACGAATTTTGTCAAATTATCCACGAACAGAGAGAAAGAACACGATTAAAACAAAAATGGACGGCATTATTCACTGAAATCTTCGTCTCAGTATCTGTTCAGAAATAGTTGTTTCGTCATGGGGTGATCAAATCAACGAGCATCTCCAGCTCAAGTCTCATGCTTTCCAAACAAATCACGAGCCTGCACGATCAGAACGTCGCCGAACGTGTTCTCCGGAGCTTGTACTTCAGCTCTGGTTGCGCGACAACCACCACCGATGCCAATTCCTGCATTTTGTTTGTTTGTATATATTTACCCGGCAAACCTTCAGATTTCGTTGACCATTTCAAGGCGGATAGAAACTCAAGAGGATGGAGTTGAACTTGCCTTCTGCTTCTTCAACCTCCCGTTCTCTGCTTCCAGCAGACAGATCTTGTTCTCCAGCTCGTTCGTGTAGACTACGATTGCGAAGAGTCAGAATTAGCATCCGATAACAGTAACTGAGCTGCTTTTATTCTAAGTGTCCACCTGCTTCCTGGCTCGGGAGCGCGCCGCCGACTCCCGATTTTTGAACATTCTCTTTTTCCTTCTATCCGTCATCTTGTCTGATCCAACCTCTCCGCCCTCCCTCTTTCTCCCCGGCGACAGCGGACGGGCCGCCGTTCCCACGGCCTGATCCAGAACTGCTCCTGCGTCGACGGTCGATACCGAAGGTTGCACCATTTGATGGAAATCGAAAAGCTGCAACAAGTTGGAGTGCGGCGGGGGTCTGAAGCCAATGGCGTTCCCGATTTGGTCGACTCTGATGCCGCTGGGAGCTTGTGCGATGACTCCGTATTTGACTAGGAAATCTTCGAGGGTCATTTCGCCGATCAATGGGAGTGATTGCGGTCGCGGCGACGGCTCCTTCTGTCCCTCTTGGATCTGCCTCCCTTCTTCTTCTTCTTCGTGATGTCTCTTGCTTCCCTCTAGTGGATCTGCCTCCAAACTTGACCCTCGTTCTTGATCTCTACCTGGAAGATCTTCTTGTCAATTTGCCAAACAAAACCAACGATAACACATCAACGAGGCAGCAAAAGGCCTATCGAATGCAAAAATACTCCTCTTTTCATGACCTTTTGCTGGGCAAATTTCAATCTGGACTAATTTGACAAATCTGAATGGATATGTTGAATTTGAATGGTTGGGATCGATCCAATTTTCTGACAGCTAGTTTGAATATCCCATAAGCTTTTCTAAAAATGCAGTTTCCTTTGTTCAGCAGTGACAGGACCAACCTGGCGTAGGAAGAGAAAGAAGGGGAAGATGAGAAAATAGGAGGATGCAATGTCAAACTTGTCATTGGGAAATTCTAAATCGAGTCAAGGTTAATGGTTTAGCAGAATTGAATAGGTTCAGTAGGTTTTGGTCAGAATGAGGTTATACCACGGTTGTACTGTTAGGTCTAGTGTTCTTGATCAATGGTAAAGGAGCTATTCTTCCTCTATTCTCAAACTCATGGTGCTTCCCAATCAAATAGAATGGATTGGATCTGCCTCCAAACTTCCTGACCCAATTGGAATTGTCTTCTTGTTTGGAATCTAGTGCCTAAGATAGGCCTTAGCTCTCTCCAGAGCTACAACATTACAACCAAGAAAACTAATTGTGAAATTTGTGAAGAGAGAACTCATCTAGGGAAGAGAATAAAAAAGGTCGGTTCAAAATTTAGTGTAGGATACCAACATCGGGTTAAAAAAAAAGCAAGACAGAAATCACGTGCATGTGGGCTAATGGGGAGAACTAGGATTGTTTTCTGATATCAAATGCAAACATAGTCCCACATCTAAAATACATGGGAAAAACCATAAAAGAAACTAGAATAAAGGCTTAGATGACTCCCAAAGTGGACAATTGCATTAGAGCCTCAAGTAAAGGTGGAAATGAAAAATTAGTCTTTCACGTGGTTGGTGCTGAGAAAGAATTGTCGACTTAAATAACATGTGGAGATACAGACATCATATCGTTGAGACCACCACTCCACGAGATTTGAGAACCCTACAGTGCAGCAACCTCAGATTATATTGAGAGCAAGACCAGTAAAACTGGTAGAAGTGATCATGGCCACATGCTGGGTAAAGGGGGGAGAACTCTCAAGCGCATCGTCAGAGATTTTGCAGACATCGTAATTTTTCAAATCCTACATAATTGACTGCAAAAAACTTTGATTCGTTTTGCCCTTTTGTGGCCTGTGAAACGGGAAGTGTAAATTGGAGGATTATAGCCAGGTCCATTCTAGCATTCAACAGATATACCAACAGATGGTATATCTGTAATCAGATTTTGTAGACTGGATATTTAGTGCTAAGATTATGCCAAAGGGGGCTTGAATTTCCAGAAGGTATATCCAACTGGTTGCAGATTTGAACCAACTGATTGGGATTTTTCAAACCTCCACAAGATTAGTTTACTTCAAGTGGCGATAAAGCGTTCCATATTCTGAGTGGTATTGCTACTCCAAAACTGGATGCCAAAGATTCAACATCACGTAACAGTAAAGAGAATAATGCATCGGTATGAAGGAAACTCTAATCTAATGGATTTTGAGATGATTTTTTAATTTGTCAAATGATGTAACAAATGTCATGTTAAGTCTTGTAATTCTAGTTTCCTTTATTTTCCGTGGACACCTTGATGGTGTTTGTATTTGTAAAGTGTTTCAAATAACTATCATGGGGAATGGATAGTCTCCCAGATATAGAATCTCGTATTCTTTGAAAATCTTTCATCACTATAATTTCTTGCATCATATTCCACTTGTATATATACAACACACTCGTGCAGTTACATTTATTTATTTGATGTTGTTTTTGGGAAGGATCAATGCTTATTTATGATAAATTTAATTTAGTTCTGGTTCACTTTGTCTAAAGGGAAAAGTGGTGAATCATTGATACCTAAGATTAGCATATACAAAGGCAAATTCAATAGTTAATTTGCATGAAGTACTTGTGTGTATTCGATTGTTCTTGTGAAATTTAGATACAAAGAAGAAATGATAAAATAAATGAGAACAATATTAACACTATTTAATATGGTTTAGAAATTTTACTTCCATCCCATAACCTATAATGTGTTTGGTGTATGGCGTGTCACCTTAGAAAGTCTCCACTCAACTACTTCTTCACAAGAGGCAATGAGTTTACAAGTGATCTCACTTGGAATGTCTATAATACAAAATGTATAAGACAATAATGAAATGTCTTATATAGGTAATCTCAAAAATAAATAAATAATTGTTTGAATATATTTATATAAATAATGTAGCATATAAAAGATAACACAATATAATTATGAATATAATGCA
>NC_133871.1:11152732-11249059 GCF_044706935.1 Curcuma longa
AAATTATGGCAATCAGATTTTCTACAAATGAAGTTCTTATTGCTGGGAGTGGTATAGCCTGCAGACAACTAGTATGGTGTTCTTATACCTCATGGTCAACTCCAACTACAGCAGCCTCTGCGCATTGGGGATGAGAAACCAAGGCAGATTCTACCTCAGCAGTGCCAATACGATGTCCACTGCAAAGAAGAAATTAAGTTCTCTAACCTGTCAACCCCATAAGATAAAATAACAAACAAATGCTTGACAAATTCTGTGCTTGACAATATCTATCCAAAAAGTAATAATATGCTTGCATCCATTTATTTAGAGTACCTCACATTGATGACATCATCAACTCTTCCAGTGAGCCAAATGTAACCATCTTTGTCCCTAACAAATCAAGAAACTGTTAATACTGATGAGAACCATGTTATTTTCACAATAAGAACTTTGTGAGAAAATTTACATGATCTATAATATTTAAATTCTCAAGTGCGATGTTATCCAGCACGATGTTGGTACATAAAAAATGTTCAACTAATCAAATAATAAGATATCTACTAGGAAGTTCAAATCATTCCATTTTATTGGGCATAATTAAATTCAGAACCAGAACGCCCATATGCAATAGAAAGTCTTAAATATTTTAGAACACAGTAAGTTGTCTCCTAATAGTTTATGGCTATAAAATTGGCACCTAATCAGGGGGGAAAATACCTGCTACATCCATCCCCGGTAAAATAATAACCAGCAAAAGGTTTAAAATATGTGGTTTCATATCTTTCATGATCACCATAAAGTGTCCGGAATGCACCAGGCCACGAGTTTTTGATGCAAAGATACCCGCTGCATTCACCTTCTATCTCGTTCCCTTTCTCATCAACTATAACTGGCTGCGGTACTTTCTCAAACAGTATTATTAAACAAGGCTTAAAGACTATTTCCATGTAAATAAGTCTGATTAATACATACCTGAACTCCAAAGAAAGGAAAAGTTGCGGAGCCAGGCTTCTGAGGCCATGCACCAGGTAAAGGCGTAATCTGTAATCAAATTATAGGATTTAAAGATACAGTTCAGATTAACAGAGAATTACATTTAATAAGTGATGCACTTAAAACTGCAGAAAACCATGGATGGAACAGAGCCCACTTACCATGAAGCCACCAGTTTCTGTTTGCCACCAGGTATCCGATATAGGGCATCTTGAATCCCCAACAACATTGTAAAACCACCTAAGATATGTATATAAGATATATTAAGGAAGCTATTATAGTGAAAAAAGTTAGAACAAGATAGCTAGTTGAAGGGTCGAGGTGAACCTCCATGCACTAGGATTAATTGGCTCGCCCACACTACCAAGAACACGGAGAGATTTCCGTTGATAGCGAGTGACATACTGCAAACAGCGAAGGGTCAGTGAAATAGAATCAGATGGTCAAATTGGTAGTTCATAGATTAATGACAGATTCTGTGAAGTAAAACTCAAAACATACATGAACTAGAAGAGTTTTGATTTATCAGCTTAGGGCCATTTTGGTTGAGGAATGCATAATATTCCATGAAAGGAAAGTACTTTATCAAATTATTGGCTTGGTCAAGAAACAACTGAGGTCAGGTATGATTTACCATTACCTTTAACAAGACAATAATGGCATTCAGGGAGTTCATTCTCTCATTTGCTGGAATAGGTTCTGTTGCTACATGTGACAGGATAAACATACTGCTTTGAGTCTCTTAGTTTCTTGGTAGTCATTATCAGTCATAAAATGTTATTTGACAGGCTATTAGGGATATTTTCTCGTCCATTGTAAAATCGACAACCAAACAACCCGTTTTATTTCTACAAAATAAAACAAGAAGTGCACATCTGCTTGGTGAATTAAAGAGTGGTACATCCTGAGAGGACCGAACAAGAAAAAAAACAAGTGACAGAAAATTTTGCTTCTACAAAATAAACTTTGAGATGCATATGATAAGTGAAGAAGCCCATTTGATATGTCAGATTACAGGCACATGTTTACTTCTAACACAAGATGTGAAAATATGCATTTCATATATCAATATCTACTAAAACTAAGAAGTATCAAAGAAAAAGGAAACATTTTGCTTGAAGTAAACTAATGATAAATCATAAATGAAATTACAACAAGATTCTTAATAAATCATAAATGAAATTACAACAAGATTCTTACCTCATCACCTTCGCGCATTAAGGAGCGCACTAGGGTTGGGGCTGTGTAAAATATTGTCACCTTGTATTTATCAACAATATTCCAACAGCGTCCAGCGTCAGGATAATTTGGAGCCTGAATGAATTGTTCGCATGGAATTAGCAAGATGAACAATTTTGTTTAAGTGATTTCAAAAAGACTATGGAATCACACATCTTAGCTAAGATGAATGAAAGTCACTTCATAATTGGACTGAGATAACTACTGTATACATGCCAATTACTACACAGACAACAATAGGTAAAAACTTATGTAAAAATAAAAGGAGAAAAGACACTATTTACCCCCTCGAACACCACAATGGTTGCTGAATTCAAAAGTGGGCCGTAAGTAACATAACTGTGCCCTGTTATCCAACCACAATCAGCAGTGCACCTAATTCAAAAGATAGGAATACTTAATCCACATGCAGAACAGAAAAGTTTGGTGAAAACTAATTTCAACAAAAATACTCTGGAGTAACCCATAGAGAGATAAAGAGGTAAGCATACCAGTATACATCTAAAGGTTTGTAGTCAAATGCATACTTGAATGTTGTTGCTGTATATACCATATATCCCCCAGTTGTATGTAAAACACCCTATATGTTATAGCATAAGCATCCAGTACTTAGTACAAAAGAATGGCGAAATCCCATAAATACTAAATTTGTAACCTTTGGTTTCCCAGTGCTACCACTAGTGTATAGGAGAAATAGTGGGTCTTCTGCATCAACCCATTCCACATCACACTTTGTTGGAAATAGAGGGACAACATCCTGAATTAACAATACAAACACAAAATGCTGAAGTCTCTTGTGCTACTTGCTAACCAGAAATATGCGACTTTGAAAATATTTGGTAACTAAGTTCAAATCCTCAACAATTGACGTCAGAACAAAATAACCCAAAAGTTATAACTGCAATATGTCAATAGTGAGCAGTCTAGTCCACAGACCTGCCACCAGACATCTCTCCCATCCTGCCATTTGGTATCTTCTCTCTTCATGGCTGATTGGTTTTCAAAAGTCAAACACAGGTCTGTTCAAGCAAAAAGTGACAAAGGAGCATAATAAGATTCTATCAATGAAGGAACAAAGATAACAATCAGACATAAATAGTGCTGAGTCTTGAGAGAAAATACTGACAAAAAAACAACAATTTACAAGGTCAAAAATGCATCATATTGCCTTGGCAATGTCATCATACTAAAAATAACATGTAAGAATGACTTGTTACATCTTTCTCATTTGTTGACATAAACATGTGAATCAAACACAAAACACTCAGTCATGCACATCATAACCAAAAAACAACTTAGTTATCATGAAAAGCTGAGATAAATTTAATAAAATCATCTCAAAATTCAATCCATGTCATTGAGGATGGGAAAAGCAGTTGAAAGTAGGAAGTTGAACAGCACATCTTAATAGGTATGTGGTGCTCCAAACCATGTTCAGAAGATTAATCCAATAAATAACATACCGACTGTAACACCATTTTTGACAGATTCTCTGAGGGCGCTGTCAACTATCTCTTTGAGATGAATAGGTTTGGAACCTCTCCTCACAGCATTGCATGTTATTACTGCTTTAGGTTTGCAGTCAATAATTCTTTGTGACAGTGATTCAGAAGAGAAGCCCGCAAATACCACCTGAATGGAGCTTGTAACCAATATTTTTTGTTTCTTAAAACCAATCTAAACTAAAAATTTGGGAGAAGATTTCATCAACTTACTGAGTGGACTGCACCTATACGAGCACATGCTAACATTGCAATAGGCAACTCCGTCAGCATAGGCAGGTAAATAATAACTGCATCTCCTTTTCGCACACCAACATGTTTCAAATAATTGGCGAGCTATGACAAGAAAATACAATATAGTGAACAAGATAAACTTCATATTTACTGAACCTAACTTGGAATGCGGAGAAAAAAAGGATTAACAAATTTGATGTGTAGCTTGCTTTTCAGAATGACAGCATGCATATCCTGTAGTGGTTTGTTCTTACTCATTTTGTAGATTGATATTTTATATAGATTGTCACTGCTACAAATTTGATGTTTAGGTTGCCTTGCAGAATAACAGCATGCATATTCTGCCCTTGACTTCACTACAAATTTGATCTTTTGCAGGAGAACCGTTCATTGATGGAAAAGTTGTTCCTTATGATCCTAAATATCATGAAGTATGGGTCAGGAACAATGCACGTGCTCAAGAGAGGTCTTGGCATACCAAATTTCCAAAAATGCAACCTAATAATCAAAGTGGCTTTCCTAGGAGCACTATGCCTGGTGGTGGCTTTGGTAGTATGGCAGTTGTATTAGGTGGCATTTGATTTTGGTAATTAGGCGGTGGTCGATTTTGGAAGTTTGGTACGCCTAGACCTCTCTTCTGTAAGACAACCTAAACATCAAATTTATAGCAGTAACAATCCATGTAAAATATCAATCTACAAAATGAGTAAGAACAAACCACTATAGAATAAGCATGCTGTCATTCTGAAAAGCAAGCTACACATTAAATTTGTTAAGCCTTTTTTTCTCCGCATTCCAAGTTAGGTTCAGTAAATATGAAGTTTATCTTGTTCACTATATTGTATTTTCTTATCAACTTACTGAGTGGACTGCACCTATACGAGCACATGCTAACATTGCAATAGGCAACTCCGTCAGCATAGGCAGGTAAATAATAACTGCATCTCCTTTTCGCACACCAACATGTTTCAAATAATTGGCGAGCTATGACAAGAAAATACAATATAGTGAACAAGATAAACTTCATATTTACTGAACCTAACTTCGAATGCTCCACAGCATACCTGGCAAACCTTCTCCAATATCTCAGCATAAGTCAGGTGCCCATCATCACCCAGGTCATTGCCTTCCCAATAGATAGCGACTTTTCCACCAT
The DNA here is from genome assembly GCF_044706935.1 of Curcuma longa. Taxonomy (NCBI): domain Eukaryota; kingdom Viridiplantae; phylum Streptophyta; class Magnoliopsida; order Zingiberales; family Zingiberaceae; genus Curcuma; species Curcuma longa. Next base: position 11,157,839 of record NC_133871.1, read on the forward strand.
TACCCGCTTCAATGTTCCGATCCAAAGCATTATAGCTAATGTTCGTTCTGCCTCCTTTGAACCACTGTTATCAGCAAGTCAATGTCTTTTGCAGATCAAAATTTTCCACCAAATAAGATTAAGTGTAAGACAACTCACCTCGAATTTGACGGTTCCCTTCCTCACATCAATGTTTTCGGTGTAGACCTCCGGATCCCACTTCTCCTTCCAGTAGAACTGGGAAGCGATCTCCGACCAGAATCCAGCTGGATCCTCTATCGATTTCTCGTACATGTTCCGATACTGAAGATACGTGATATTAATGCGGAGAAAAAAAAAAAGGCTTAACAAGTTGATCCAAGAAACTAAAAACGTTCCAGTTTAAAGTTTTCGCATTCCTCCGAATCGAAAAAATAAAACTAGTTCTGTACAATAGCAAATATCACAATTTCGAGGTTTCCGCGAAAGAACAAAACTTACTAAACCTAAAAAAACAAAACTTACAAAAACAACGGAGTGCCCAACAAAGGAGGAACCTTCGAGCTCACAAAACGAAATTCGCTCAAGAAAGCTCGAATCGAAGAGTTCAAGGACAAGCAACACGCACCTGTTCGGGAGATTAGACGAGGGCCTGGCTGGAAAACTCTTGAGAGGGGAAGACGAGATCGTTCTCCTCGGATTCTAGAGGCTCACCGAGGATGACGGCGTTAAGGTGTGAGATCCGACCAGCGCCCGAGGGGTGCAGGGACATGGATTCCACGTGCCGGAGGCGGTTGGAGGACGCGACGCCCACCTTCGGAGACGCCACCGCCTCACCGGTCGTCATCACGAACCAATCACGACACCCTCCGGAAGAGGAAGAAGAACGGCGAGGAGGAAAGGGGTTTTGGCGAATAGGGAGCGAGAACAAGCAAGGAGAGGAGTCGCCGCTGAGATCTGAGAAGACCAAAGCTTTGTCGCTGGTTTGACGCCAATTCGTGCAGACGATAAATTATAGCAGCGTTGAGGACCATTTTGTAAAATTGAAGAAATTAAGGAAATAAATTACAATATCGTCAGATATCCTGGAGGTTTTGATTTAAGAGTTATTTTATTTTCAAAATATAATTAAATTAATTAGGATGGAATAGATTTATTAAAGTGGATAAATATAATAAAATTAAAATAATATCTTTTTTATTGTCAATTTTTTAATTTACTTTTTTTTATAAATGATTATAAGATCGATCGTTATGAAATCGTTGAGAAGGGATAGAAAAGTGATAAGAGTTAATTGTCTTTTAAGATTTTAATAAATTGAGTATAAACTTTAAATTTTAATAAATTAATGTATCACTTTTAAATTTATAATATATTTTAAGTGAATGTAAATAAAAAGAATACAACAGTTTTAATCATATAAAAATTTTGATCAAACTATTATTAGATTTATTATTATTTTAATTATTCGATCACTTTAAAAGATTAAATTGACTCATAGTGTCTATGTATTTAGATTTAAAAATTATGTATATAATTAACATGGAGTTGTGAGACTTTAATAATTTTTAAAGTACATTTATAAATTTTTAAAAATAAATATATTGATGTTTTTAAAGGAATCAAAGGACTGAAAAAAAAAATCCTGTGTAAAAATAGGCATCTCATGTTTTTAAAGAAATTTATGGACTGAGAATACTGCTGTTATGAAAAAAAATATATTTTTTAATATGATTTTACACGTTAGATTTATTAAAAGATTAAAATTTCAAATCATATCGAATAATTATCATAAAATATAATTTAAAAACGTTTGAACTAGAAAATTAAGAAAAGTAATGAATTAAGGTTGTGTGTCAAAGGTATAGTTGTCAATTTGAATGAGGTCCTTTGGATTAATCCGTCTCGTCAAGTAATTTAGGCGAGTTGGGTTATAATTTTATCAATCTATTTTAAAATGGATTCAGATGGGTTGACCCGTCTAGGCTCGCAACTTGCATAGGTTGATACGTGTGTTGAGAAAATTTATTTATATATTTTAAATTTAAAAAATAAAATAGAAAACTCAATAAATTAGTGAATTTGATCCATTTAAATTACAATTCAAATTTAAAAATTACATTTCAAACTTAAAAATTTCAACTTAATCAATTTAAATTATAATTCAAACTTAAAATTTTAATATCTTTTATATTTTTAACAGATCCGTGGGTTGACCCGCCTAACTCGTGTCCGGAGTTAGATTAGGTTGGAAATTTCCCAACCCGCTAAGTTGATGGATCGGCTCGCCCCACCCCTCGTATGATAGATCCGTCATGGATTGTCCCGCCCTATTATGAATTGACCCGTTTGATAATTCTAGTTAAAAATGGATAGTTAGTTTACTTGGAAAGTGCCATTTTGTATTTTTTTTTTAAATGCTCTTTTAATATTTTAGCCGCTTGATTTATCAGAAGATTAAAAGTCAACACTATATATGATAATTATCATTAAAAATAAATTAAAAAATATTGGAACATTAAAAATAAATTAAAAGACGAGTCAATGAAATTGAGAGAGAGTCGTGGCATCGTGGCATGCCTTAAAAGCAGTGATTTGGTGTAGTGGTGGAAATATGGCAAGGGTTTTTTTGTCTTGTAGTTATTATCGTATTTGAATTTCATATTCCATTGTTGAATAGAAAGCTGACATTTTTTACTTGGCTATTTTTATTATTACAGTTTTTTTAAAAATAATTTTGATGTTTAAATTTCACTCTATTAATTTTAAAAATAAATAATTTTTAATTCATTGAATAAATTCAGAATACAATGTATATATATATTTAGAGGTCGATCTTCATAATATCAATTTCTATTAAAATTTAAATTCTTATTTATTCTTTTAGTACATGAGAGTTGGAAACCCCTAAATTCCAAGATATTGTATTTTATTTACAAACCCTAAATATATTCAAAATTCATTCTTTGCCCATTTCAATCAACCACCGGCTAACATTATCTAAATAAATTTAAATTAATATGGGACGTTATATTTATTTGATAGTTCAATCTGAATCTAATTTGATTTTTATATTTAACTACTATAAATGTTTAATTCAATTTAATTTATCATTTAATATTTAAAAATCATATATGCTTAATTAATTTATTTATCTTGTATTATTATATATTATTGTCATTTAGAACCTAATATTATGCTTCAGATTCAAGGATCCTAAAAACATGAAATTCGTCAATTTAATATTTGCAACCTGAAATATTGTCTTACAACGTGGGCGCTCTGCACCAACCACCATGCCACCGACTCATCAACCGATCAATTAGTTGCAGCGGCAGCAGGCGCCAACAACCCTAACTATCTTATGAATGAATGCTTTCGAATTTATTCAAAAATGATCGATAATTTTTTTTATAAAATCGAATAGATAAATTAATCAATTTTAATAATTGAATAGCTGATATATAATTATAAATATAAAATAAAAATCAACCGATCAATTAGTTGCAGCATTAGGTTGGTGGGTCAAGAGAGGGAGTGGGCTTCAACTACGTACATGGCAATCAATCACGTTATCTTCCGTTCAAAGCAGTAGTGTTTTTGAGCTTGCATTGAATTCACTGGTTCCAACTGTTGGATCTGAAACCAACATCTCATTGGTCCGATCTATCAATGCAGTGATCGATTCCACCGCGCGTGCTTGCTATTGCAGTAGAATTAGAGAGTCAACATAACTGATACTTAGGGGATTTGTGAGTTGACACGAAAAGGACTGTAAATGATTTGGATATTCATGAACAAATTTGATATTTGATTTGATAAGTATTTATTTATGTTCATTCAATATAAATAATATCAATTAATAAATAAATTTGAACTAGCTTTATCTCGATCAGTCTGGTCCCGAGTCTCGTCTCAATCATCTTTATTCCGAATCTTGTCCCAGCCAGCTTTGTCTCAAGTCTTCTCAAAGCCTTGTCTTACAACTTGGCTCCGAGTCTTGTTTTGGCCACTTCTGTCCCGAGCCTCGTCTCGACCATTATGATCCCGAGTATTATCTCAGTCATCTCTTCCTCGAATCTTGTCTCGGTCATTTCTATCCTGAGTCTTATCTTGAATCTTGTCTTGGCCACCTCTGTCTCAAACCTCATCTCGACCAATTTGGTCCCGAGCTTCATCTCGAGCATCTTTGTGCCAAACTTCGTCTCGGTCACTTCTGTCTCGAGCCTCATCTCATGATAGAGGTGGTCGAGACGAGGTTCGGAACAGAGATGGTCGAGATAAGATTCAAGATCAAGATTACTGAGACTCCGGACATAGATGATCAAGATGAAATTCAGGACCAAGCTGGGCAAGATGAAACTCAAATTTATTAAACTAAACAAATAAGCTTTTTAACATGTATGTGTTTATCTCGTTAATATCCGTGAATAATTTTGATGAACAATGTTTATAAATAATATTTATGAATCATATTCATTAATATTTATGAATCATAAATGAACCAAACTCATATCATAAAAAATAAATGGCTCAGTTTGACACTTAATTACCTTATCAAATAATTTCAACGCTATAAAATTTAGTTCGGCTTTATTTATTTACAACCCTAGACATGAGAGAAACACTGTGCATTTGTGTCGATAAAAAATGCTCATTTTCTACACTCCCATCCTTTGATGACAACTTTGTGAGGATAAGTCATCCATCGCGGGCCTATATAAATGAATGATGGATCAAGCATGGAATCTACGGTCTGTTATGTTAAGCTCTTAAACTTATGTGGATAAGGTAAAACATGGAACCTAAAGACTTCCCATATTAAATGCTTTAAATCCAAAATCAAAAGCATTTATTTTTTGGATTTGATTTATTTTTAGAATTTAAATATATTGTTTAATAAAAAATATTAATGAATTATTACAAGAAAAAAGCGGTGAAAATGGAATGGAGCTTTATAATTTTGTAAATTTTATCAAGTGTCTAGGTAAAATAAAAATTTTATAATATTATATGGAAGCTAAGCATTAAAAGGTGATATATTAATTAGGAGGATATTTAGATGAATCTATGAGACTATTAACAATTTAAAAGAATGAAAATATATAAAATTAATCTTAAAACAAGTGAAATAAGTTTGAATTGATACGTATAATTTTAGATGCAAACAACACATTATATAATTTTAAAAATTAAATATATTAAAGTAAAAGTGTATATGACAAAAAAAGAGGAGACAATTGTCGGAGTATTCCGAATTTGGGTGTATTTTATAATGCGGGTGAACCAATTAATTTGACTTGACTTAATTTGGGCCTAACTTGGGCTATGAGTTGAGCTAAACAATGGTGGCTCACCCTATGAGTTGGGTTAGGCATGGCCATATTATGGTTATGTCAGGCACGACATCCATGATTAGGTTGACCTGACCTAATTTGGGTTTAAAGGATGAGTTACTTGTTATATAACACATGTTCATTTGTGGTACGAAATAATAGGTACACCACCACCAAACGTGTCAGGAGCAGAATTTGGAGGCAATATTGATTAAAATTTATATTTTTATATATTTTTGTATATTTTTGTATTATTACATGTACCTCTTCATTTGAAAAAAAATATTTGTTCCTAAATTATGAATGTGTTCACTATTAATTGTTAGTATTTTTGTTAGTTTTAAATATATAAATTTTATTTTGATCCATATTTTTATACTTTCCAAAATTTTTTATAAAAAATAACTCCTAAAACTTATAATTAAAAATAAACAAAAGATTATAAACATATAAAAAAATTATTCAAAAAAATAAAACTTGATAAAAAAATTGATAAAAAACTGATTAATAAAAAAATAAAATCAATAAAAAAACAAAATTTAAAAAAATAATAAATTGAAAAATACAAATATTATGAAAAATATAAATAAATAAAATTAATTAAAAAATAAAATTTATATAAAATTAAACAAATATAATAAACAAAATTGATTAAAAAATAAAATTAAATAAAATTTATATAAAATTCTAAAAATAAAGTATTGATAAAAAATAATAAATAAAATTGATTAAAAAATAAAATTAAATAAAAATTAAATAAAATTAAAAAAAATATTGTATTGATGAAAAAATAATAAATTAAATTAATTAAAAAATAAAAGCTAAATAAAAATTAAATAAAATTAAAAATATACGAGAACTATTTTTATATAAAATTAATTAAAAATAAACTAAATGAAAATTTAAAAAAAATTAAAAATAAATGAAAAAAAGAAAAGGATAGAAAAGTCATTTAAAAATAAACTAAACTATTTTCCGCCGGCCTTTCTTCTTCTTGCGGCGCTTTCTATCTCTCTCCCTGCCCGGTGCTTCCCCGCCCCGACTCCACCCCCTCCTTTCTGTCGTTCCCTTCTCAGTTCAGTTCGCCTTCCGATGGTCAGGATTCAGATGTTTCGCGACTCGTCATATCTGTCGCCGATCTGGAGCAACCGACCCTAAGGACCTGGATCTTGATATAACTGTCAATAATCTGTTTCCGGGTGAGCACTGGCGTGTCGTCGTGGAGCCACCCGATCTTTCCCTCACCCGTGAGAGGCTCCACCCGATCTTTCCCTCACCCGTGAGAGATTATTGACAGCTATATCAAGACCCCCTCGTGGCAAAATAATTCTCTCACCCGATCCTTCCCTCACCTGATTCTTTCTCGGTTGACTCGATGAAGCTGGCCGCACCGCGGAGCTATCTTTGATTATCACTCCAGTGTATTTACTTAGTGTCTAGGAGATTATTTTTGGTGGTCTTGGCTTTTGTTTGAGTCGATTTCTTATTTTATGCTGCGTTCTCATAGATGCAAACTATCACTTAAGTTGTTGGCATTGAATTAAAGATAAAATTACCAGATGCAAGATGCCTTTGTTTTCTAGGGTTACATCTTAGTGTTTTTTGATACAATGAAAATTATATCGGTTGCTTGCCTTGAAATGTTTCCTTGTGATCTTTGACAAGTATGCATTAATTTACTATTTTCTGTATCCTTAGTGATCTTTGACTGCTGGCATCTTACAGGCCGCCCGAACCGCGCTGGAAGCCTCCAGGGAAGAGAAGCTCCGGTTGACAGAGGAACTGCGTGCCTGCAAGGCGGAGTTGGCTACCGCCCAGGAGAAAACCCATGCTGAGATTGCGAGGGCCCAGCAAGAGCTGCAATCTTTTAAGGCCGGGGAAGAGAAACGCCAGGAGGAACGCAAAGCGGTGTTCCTCAAATCCTCGGAATTCTTTGAGATGTTGGCTGCCCATAGCAGTTCTATGTTAGAGCATGGTTTCACAGGGGCCCTCCGGCAATGCATCGAGGCGAAGTTGCTTCCCCTGGATGCCGATCTCAGCTCCCTGGACAGGAGAAAAATGTCGTTTGATTGTATGAACTTGTTTGACATTCTGTTTCTTTTTGTTGTGGTTGCGTTGGGGACCCAGACTGATAGTCCGAACTTGGAGCTTATTTTGATTTTCTGTCATTATCGCTTTGTTTTATTGTGTACTTGAGGTGCGAACTGTGTTGTTTGCCTGAATGTGCCTTCCAGTGGGGCACATTCACCGGGCCTGGTGAAGATTGTCTGGTGGACTTAGTGTTTGGGCGATAGCCTAAATCGAACAAGTCCGGCCTGTTCCTTTTCGGGAGGTCAGGCCCGTCGCCTATGTGTGCAACCAGATAGTGGGGCTGATCCGAACTTGAAAAGTCTCTTGTCAGAGAAGCAAGAGTGCCAGGGATTTAAAGCTTGCCTGGGGAAGGAAAGAACTCCCAAATCATGCAGAGGGGCGCGGTCATACCCGCAGGGATACGATGGCGCATCCGACGGTCCTGCACCTCTTTACGCCCCTGTTCACCTCTTGCGATGGGAGTTGGCGTAAAGCGAGCTACCCCTGTTCTGTCCGTCATTAATGGTGCGCCTCGAGGACGGCGACCGACAGAGAAGTGCTCCATGTCGCTTTATTAACAGAGCTTGATGGGCCTGGGCTGAAGCAGTCCTCCGTCTTTAAACACTGCATCGGGACATTTTATCCTTTCACAGCACCAAAACATCCTTCGCTCCGCTTGATCCCTGCCTCTGCTGTCTGGAAATTTGGAGACAGGAAACGAAAAATACGAAAACGGAAAAGGACAATACTTGAAGTTTTCATTTTTTAAAAATGTCAAAAACCTACATGTCGGAGATCTAAAGTTAAATAGATTTAACTTTAACTTTAATTTAAAAAGAATTAATTAAATAAATCTAATGTGGATGGGATTTAATTAATTAAATTTTAATTCATTTAAGATTAAGAGATTTAGTGGATGATTTAATGGTTTAAACTCAAATCCATTAGGAACCGTCAAGAAAGATTATAAAAGAAGCCTATCGGTTTTCCGATCGCGATTTTCTTGTTCGTTGCGCCGCAGCCCCCTCTGCTTCTCGCCGTCGATGCCGATCGAAGGGGCTGCCAACGCGACGCCGAACCCCACCTTCACCTCTTCTCCCCTCTCTCTCATCTTCTGCTGCCTTGCCATCGCGCTCAGCCGCAGATCGAAGCCACGTGCCCTCTGCTGCTGCCGGGAGAAGGAGTCGCGCGTCTCCTTCCCTCGCGAACCCAGGAAGCGCCTCTCTCATCTTCTGCCGCCTTGCCGCCGCGCTCAGCCGCAGATCGAAGCCAGGAAGCGCCGTCCCCTCTTCTCTTCTTTTTTCCCCTTCCTCACCTTTCCTCTACCACACGGCCCCGACGCCGTGCCTGCTCTTCTCACCAAGCCCCTACGCTGCTACAACCTCCGTTTCTTCTCACCAAGCCCCGACGCTGCTACAGCCTCCGTTTCTTGTAAGTTTCCGGATGGAAACGTTTCCTAACGTTTCGGAAACGGCGGAAACGGAGACGGCAGTCTAAATGCCGTTTCCAGACAGCGTAGATCCCTGCTACTCCTCCTCCTACCTCTCCACTGCCCAAATCCAAATCGTATCGGCAGTACCACATAGTGCATTCCCTCTTTGGCCTTTTGCTCTTCTTCTACGGTACGATTTCTTTGTAAAACAAGGGATTCGAAGATGGAAGCGACTGCTAGGGTGGATCTCGACGGAAACCCATCGTGCCCATGACCATCTGCATGATCGGAGCCGGTGGGTTCATCGGATCCCATCTCTGCGAGAAGCTGATGGCGAAGACCCCTCACACGGTGGTGGCCGTCGATGTCTACAGTGACAAGATCAAGCACCCGCTCGACCCGCCAACCTACGCAGAGGGGCAGCAGGCCCGACATCCGTGGGATGGCCGGATCCAGTTCCACCGCCTCAACATCAAGCACGATCCGTTCGGAAGATGTCCTACCTGGTTCGTCCTAATTACCACTTGCTCCTCCACTGCAATACGATGCCGCTGATGTCGATTTCTGTCTTGTTCCATCGGTTATTCTGATCCAGTTTTGTTTATGGTTGGATTGCAGACGATCAGCTTGGCGGCGATTTGCACACCCGCGGATTACAACACCCGACCTTTAGACACCATCTACAGCAATTTCATTGATTCTCTCCCCATAGTAAGTTTTCGGTTTCTTGATTTAACTTTCGACTAAACTGTTGGCCTAACTTGTTGTAGCGTGTTTGTGCAGGTCAGGTACTGCTCAGAGAACAACAAGCGTCTTATTCATTTCTTAACCTGCGAAGTGTATGGGAAAACAATTGGAAGTTTCCTGCCAAAGGATCACCCCCTTAGAAAGGTGCCCATCACATGACTGTTGTCTTTCCTGAAAACTTGGTCTCCCTGAATAATTAAATTATATGCGAGCCCAGAAATATGTGACTGGTAGATAACTCGATCACAGCTTGATCACATCTGATCTACTATTCTTGATAGGGCTCGTAAGGTAAAAGTTTGTCATCTTGATTTTTTTTACTGACTAGCATCCAGAGTAATGTAGAAGATGCAAAAGAAGAGGAAGGGAAAGGAGAAAAGGAGGAATAAGAAGTGTAGTAGTACTAGAGAGAACACCTTGATTGGAGGAGTCAACTTGCTAAAGAAGTTTGATACTTAGCAGATGATGCTCAAGACTGGGGGGAAGGGTTTTGTCATTGTGGAAGATGCTTGTGATGAAGATGAAAGATACTCATGGCTTGGGCAGAAGAGTTTTGCCCTTCTTGCTGAAGATGCTCAGGGTCATAGAAGACAATCATGATGCAAGAACTGCAAAGACTCATCCACTTGCATATTAGGTATTGGAGCTCTCGTGTGTTGCTCAATAGGTGGAGTGAAATTTTTGCTTATGTGTGGTTGGTTGGTCTTATCTAGTGTAAATTTAAATGAAATTATCTAACCAAAAGAACTTTTTTGGGACTCAGATTATCCTTGTGTTTGACAACATAGCTCCCTTTTCAAAAGAATACGAGTGTTTATTTGGTGAGAGAACCATTCTTCCATTTTTACTCTAAATCCAAATGACCTTTAGGAAATAAATGATTGCTTATGCTGGTACAAGGAAAAGCATCAATGTTGTGTTTGTTTTGCTTTGTTTGAATGGGGTGAAGGAAGGTTTAGGGAAGGGAAAGGAAAAGGATCTTTGGTTGTGCTTTTTATGCTTTGTTTGAATGGGGTGAAGGAAGATTTAGGGAAGGGAAAGGAAAAGCAGAGGAAGAGAAGTATTTTTATTTTTCTTGTTTGGGAGGACATAAATTCAAGAAGGCAATATTACTAACTCCGTCTTGCAGGCACGCAGTTCCTCTGCCAACCGCCTTGAAAATTTCTAGGGTTACATCTTAGTGTTTTTTGATACAATGAAAATTATCAGTTGCTAGCCTTGAAATGTTTCCTTGTGATCTTTGACACATATGCATTAATTTACTATTTTCTCTATCCTTGTGATCTTTGACTGTTGGCGTCTTACAGGCTGCCCGAACCGCGCTAGAAGTCTCCAGGGAAGAGGAGCTCCGGTTGACAGAGGAACTGCGTGCCTGCAAGGCGGAGTTGGCTACCGCTCAGGAGAAAACAAATTTTACGGTGAAGGATACGATGACAGTGATAAGCGAATTCCTGACATGACAATTATTAACAAACAATTAGGTATTTTGCTGAGATTAAAGCAAGTTTTACCTTAGAGATTTGAATTCCAGATACAAATTAATGATGATGTAATTGCAGGCTGGAATTCAAAGATATTCCTGTAGGACTTGTTAGATTCAACACTCACCTATCAACACATGACGTATGCAGAAGTCATCAAGAGAGAAATGACAAAGCCGATTGCAACCAACTAGATCCTTGGAATTTAATAGAATTATCAAATAATCTATTTTTAATCCTTTTTAAGGTTGTATACATGTGATGGGGTACTTATCTTCTTTTCATTATCAATATTCATTTTTATATCTAACGACTCAAATGAGCATTTATTAAACAATTTGTGCATACATAAAGATGAAAGCTCTGTCGTTGGATATAAAAATGAATATTGATAATGGAAAGAACATAAACACCTTATCACATGTGTATGACTTTAAAAATGATTAAAAATAGATTGTTTGAGAATTTCATCAGATCTAAGGATCTAGTTGGATGCAATCGGCTTTGCTATTTTTCTCTTGATTATTTTTGCATACGTCCTGTGTTGATAGGTGAGTATTGAATTTAGCAAGTCCCACAGGGATGTTTTTGGATTCCAGTCTGCAATTACATTATCATTAATTTGTATCTGGAATTTAAATTTTTAAGGTAAAATTTGTTTTAATCTCAGCAAAATACCTAGTTGTTTGTTAATAGTTGTCACGTCAAGAATTCGCTTAATATTGTCATCGTATTTTTCACCGTAGAACTCGTTGGAACTCACATCAATGGTAAGCACCTCCACAGGAGGTTCCCCAGACACCTTTGAATATACTTGAAGACGAGACATCAGAACACAAGAAAGAACATTTGCATTACTCCTAGCATGTACCTGTATCATGATTTCAGCAAGTTGCTTTACAAGGACTTCATTGTTAGTATTTCCCATATTAAAGATATGACCATTAGTACATGCAGGATTTTTCTGTAGAGATGTAAGAACTGCTTATTTGATAGCCAATATAGAGGAAAGATAAATGTTGAAAAAGAAAGTTATTAGTTCGAGCAAGATTTTCTAACAAAATGTGAGAACATTACTTTAGTTGAAAATATACAAGATGTACTAATGTGATTTGAAATTGAAATTGATCTTGTAATATAACGAACAAACATTCTTATGGAGCATATATGTTATATGAGCAATGACATTCTTTTGTAATAAATGTCAAATCTACATTAGATTTTGACTTCAAGATTGCTAGATGAAACCTTCTAGATTAAAACCCATGCTGCTGATGTCTAATGTGTGATCTCAATTAAATTTTATCTTTAATAAAGGATTCTTAAGGAAAGCATAAGTCCATGAATTAATAAAATCATAGTTTGCAAAATTGATATAGATATCAGAAATCAACTATGACAAAGACATTAATATCAAATCAACAGAACTGTAATCGGATAAAAAAATAAATTTGACAACAGGAAATATAAAAAATAAGAGAAAAGTCATAATGAAATTATTTAATATATGAGATAATGATATATGTATCGAGTATATGATATCATAATAGTTAACTATGGTATAATAAAATTCATTGAATCATAAATAATTATTTTAAATCATCAATAATATCATATGTAAAATATATAATAACTATTAGATATTAGTACCAACGTTTCAAAAATCACGTGCAAGTGGTATATAGTTGATCCATGCATAGTGCACATATGATATGCAGTGCCATATGTGGATAAAAAAAATATTAAAAATTGTTATTTTGTTAGCTAAAGTGTTTATCACTTACAAAATAAGTGTTTAAATTAGTACTTACAAGCTCTAAGCTACCAAATAGGGCAACTTAGAGTTTCAAGCTAAGTTAGTTTGCCTTAAATTGGTTTAATGAACCAAAGAAGATATCTTAATTGTGACTGCTAACCCCATTTGTGGTCATGCAATCGTTATATAATCCCCTTCAAAATCTGCCTTGGCTAGAAAGTTTTTTAAACCACCATTAATACTATTAAATTTCTTCTTATTTTTATTATATAGTACAAATCCAGATTCCAGATTTATTTGAGTATTATTTCGATTGTAGCATCTAAACTTGCAGTTTTTCTAGCATCTAAACTTGGCATCTAAACTTGGCTGACTTTGTCCTATCGCGCTCTGTCTGAATAGAACACTACAGATAATTTCTACGGCGGCATCACTATCGTCGAGTTAGCACTGCCCTTTGGCGAAGAAATGTAGTAAATCAAGTTCTACGAACGAATTTTGTCAAATTATCCAAGAACAGAGAGAAAGAAAATGAACGGCATTATTCACTGAAATCTTCGTCGCAGTATTTGTTCAGAAATAGCTGTTTCTTCATGGGGTGATCGAATCAACGAGCATCTCCAGCTCAAGTCTCATGCTTTCCAAACAAATCACGAACCTGAACGATCAGAATGTCGCCGATCGTGTTCGCCGGAGCTTGTACTTCAGCTCTGGTTGCGCGACAACCACCACCGATGCCAATTCCTGCATTTTGTTTGTTTGTATAGTTTTACCCGGCAAACCTTCAGATTTCGTCGACCATTTCAAGGCGGATAGAAACTCAAGAGGATGGAGTTGAACTTGCCTTCTGCTTCTTCAACCTCCCGTTCTCTGCTTCCAGCAGACAGATCTTGTTCTCCAGCTCGTTCGTGTAGACCTGCGATTGCGAAGAGTCAGAATTAGCATCCGATAACAGTGACTGAGCTGCTCCTATTCTAAGTGTCCACCTGCTTCCTTGCTCGGGAGCGCGCCGCCGACTCCCGATTTTTTATCATTCTCTTTTTCCTTCTATCCGTCATCTTGTCCGATCCAACCTCTCCGCCCTCCCTCTTTCGCCCCGGCGACAGCGGACGGGCCGCTGCTCCCACGGCCTGATCCAGAACTGCTCCTGCTTCGACGGTCGCTACCGAAGGTTGCACCTTTTGATGGAAATCGCAAAGCTGCAACAAGTTGGAGCGCGGCGGGGATCTGAAGCCAATGGCGTTCCCGATTTGGTCGACTCTGATGCCGCCGGGAGCTTGTGCGACGACTCCGTATTTGACTAGGAAATCTTCGAGGGTCATTTCGCCGATCAATTGGAGTGATTGCGGTCGCGGCGATGGCTCCCTGTTGACCTTCTTCTTCTTCCTCTTCTTGCTTCCCTCTTGGATCAGCCTCCAAACTTCCTCCACTGTCTTCTTGTTTGGAATCGTGATGTCTCCTCCGGAGCTACAACCGCCTTCTAGTGGTTCCATTCGACGACGGATTGGCTAGTAGTCTCAGAGATGGAAGATCGATGACCCTCGTTCTTGATCTCTACCTGGAAGATCAGCCTTCCTCAACGCCAGCTATTTGTCAATTTGCCAAACAAAACCAATGATAACACATCAAAGAGGCAGCAGAAAGCTTGAAAGTAAATTGGGAAGAATCGAAGGGACAAAGTATCATGCTCTCCAACTGGGCGTGAAGTGTCAAAGGCAAGATTTTGCAGAGATTCTTCCCAACAGAAGCACCAAGCCAGCAAAGGTTACTCTTTCGCTTTTCTTCTCTTCTTCCTGATAAAGTTTTCCTTTCAAGAAAAAAATGTCTGCAGAAAAATCTAAAAGCGAAGCAAATCGTAGACTGGGCCAGGCAAATGATCAGGCACACAGAAGAACCACTACCCACTCCCCTAGGCGATTCATGCATCTCAGAAATCTACACTTGAGAAATGAACAGAAGAATTGACCACAAGGAACAGTGGCATTATTTTAGGAACAGTCCTTTTTGGTCTTCCAATGGTATCCTAAGAAAGGATTCGAAGATCACATTCCACTCAAGCCTGCAGATTGCAGAAGTCTGTCATTTGTGTTCTCCACCAATGACCAAAGAGGAGAGTCTCGTGTCTCTTGCCCACCCCGATGAAATCTTTTATAGCTTCTCATTTTATTGCACTGAAGCAAATATAATATGAGCTGCCCATTTCACTGTACGATAGCATCGAGTGGCTTTGTTACTCCTTTTGAAACCAGAAGTAACAAGTAAATCAACTCGAATTCAATGAAAATGATTTTACAGACATTACTTAGAGGTCCCAGATCTTAAAGATAGGATCCTGACCGATCTAATTCAATTGATTTGATGTTCATCCTAAATCGATATGTTATAAGATTGTGATTTTGTATAGGATTATAATTCTATTCTACTTTAGCAAAAGGTGGAATCCACCACCCCAACGACCCTACACGGTCGATCCCATGACCATACATGAGTAGGTAAATCGAAAAGTTACAGTTGACCACAGGGAGGATATTGCCTTGGCTTTGTTAAGATATGACCTTTATTTACTTCTGTAAGTCTGTCCCGTCGTAACTAACTCAACTATGCCAAGGGCACTAATCCTATCCTACGAACTATGGACTCCAACATGATGGGAAAATTTTCAATTCATGATCAAGGATCGAGTTTCCATGCTCCCCCGGGGCATAGGTGAGTTGGTTACGACGCAGCAGACTTACAAAAGAGGGCAAGGGTTCGAATCCTGGCGAAGCCAGGCAATACCCTCCTGCGTCGTAACCAACTGCACTTTCTCGATTTACCTCCTCACAGATGGTCGTGGGGCCGACCGTGTGGGGCCACTAAGGTGGCGGATCCACCTTTTTTGTAGAAGAGTTTCCATGCACCCATTTCCCATCTTGTTTTGTTAGTGGTTCACCTTCCCGTGATTTAGGTAGGAGAAGGTGCCCAACTTGAGAGATTAAATCATAAATCAATTTAAGGGTCCTCCTTATATGTGCTGGAATTCACTGTTCTTATACAGCACTTCAAGGAGTAAGTTGATGTGTGAGTCAAAAATCAAGAGTCAAGTTAAGACAGTGAAACAGTCAAGATCAACAAAACACAAGGGAAATGACTCTGTTCGAGGGGAAGGTCCAAACTAACTAAAGTCTCAAGCTATATCTTGGCTAAACAGTCCTTAGCTACATTTCGACCAAATAGTTCTAAGCTACATCTCGATCAAGCAGTCTCGAGTCACATTTTGGTCAAACAATCCCAAACTATATTTGGCCAAGCAATTCTGAGTCACATCCCAGGAAAGCAATCCTAAGTTACATCTCGGCGAAGCAGCCCCGAATCACATCCCCAACCTAGCAGTCCTAAGCTATATCTCAATCAAGCAGTCTCGAGTCACATCCAGCGGCGGCTCAAGCCTAGGAGGGGCCCTAGGCGATTTTTTTTAAAAAATAATTATTATTTTTAAAATATTTTAAAATTAAATAATAATAAAATTTAATTTTATGCGTAGTAAAAAGGAATAGATTCACAGAGGGGTGCTCGTTTACCATTTTTCTTCGGCCTTGCTCTTCTTCAACCGCGACGAGCCGACTAGGTCTGGCGAAGGGCAAACTGCGAAGGCGAAGGGAAGGGTTTAGTGGCGAAAGACGAACAACGAACGGTCGACGGTGAACCACCAGAACCGGCGAAGGCGAAGGGAAGGATTTGGTGGTGAAGGACGAACAACGAATGGTCGACGGTGAGCTGCCGGAACTGGCGAAGGCGAAAAGAAGGGTTTCTGGATTTGGTGGTGTTTTAGGGTTTGGTGGCGAAGGGCGAATTGGCGAAGGGCGAAGGCGAACTGGCGAAGGCGCGAGCGAAGGGGGAAGGCGAACTAGCGAAGGGCGAAGGCGCGAAGGTGAACTGGCGAACGGTGAACTGGCGAAGGGCGAAGGTGCGAGCGAAGGTCAATTCAAATCGGGAGATTCAGAGCGAAAGGTGAACGGTTTGGTGACGTTGATTTGGTGACATTTTAAGGATTTTTTTTATTTGGGGCCGGCGAAGGTGCGAGTGAAGGTCCGTTCAAATCAGGAGATTCGGAACGAAAAGTGAACTATTTGGTGACATTTTAGGATTTGGTGGCGTTTTAAGAATTTTTTTTATTTGGGGCCCTAACCGGCTAAATCGATTATTAAAAATATTTTAATAATTTTTATTTACTTAAAATATATACATTAATGTATTAAAATGGGGGCCCCAATTAAAATGGGGGCCCTAGGCATAGGCCTTAGTGGCCTATGCCTAGAGTCGGCCCTGGTCACATCTCGGTCGTCACCATCTGCCTTACATAGAAACTATAAACATTCTCCAAGCGTGTGGTGCTTGCTGAGGGGTCAGGGTAATTATGAGATTATTATGTCTGATTCCCTAGATACCTTTGAATCTGTACATGAAGTTAAAAGGTAGAAATAATCAATGACTACCGTGCCGTAGGACAATTACGAGGTTGGTAGACTTGGTCCTCCAAATGCCTTATGTCGGGATCTCATGTTAGCAATTGTCAGAGTCGGTCTCTTCAAGTCCCAACCAGTGATCTATCTTGAATCGATATGGAGAGGTGTTCTCCCTGAGTATATAAATCCTTCATTAGGTATGAACAAGGGGGTTGAGCAATTTCAGCAACTATCTATATTCGTTTTCTTCTTCTTTTACACTTTCATCTTCTTCTACTGATATTAATTTGAACGTCGAAGTGGTCTACCGGAATTCTCTGGTACTAATTTAACCCTCTCACTTAGTCTACTTTCAGGTCCCCTCATCGACGAAAGTGAAATATCACATGAGTTAAATATTTTATTGACTGATGACTTAACTGTCCACATCCGGCCGGTCAAAACAACCTACATCCGGTCAAAACAACCTTACTAAAAACTACTATGGAATTGTGATGAAAGAGCAAAATATATACATATACGAAAATTTAATCTTACACGCCCCCTGCACGCCGTGTGCGTGGAGGGGGGCACCCCTCCTGCCATGTCGGCTGCCTTCCTCAAGCGCAAACGTGGAAGGTGGAGGAGCAGAATTCCTATATATAACAGAATTTAAATTTTAAATAAAAATATTTTAAAAATTAATTTTTTGAATGTACTGTATTAGATAAATAAAAAACTTATTTATCATAAGAATTAATAGGATAAAATTCGAATACTTAAATTATTAAAATATTATAGAATTATAACAAATAATTTTTCTTGATCGAGCAATAGTGAATTAGATATAGTTTTTAGTCAACTTTTATAAAAGTGTAACATAAGGAAAAAAACGTTAACTAGAGGAACGGGAGAGAATAATGTTCTTCTTCATTTTTTACTAAATGATTTTATAATAGAAGATAAACAGATAATTAAATATTTGGTTATTTACTGATTTTAATATGTTAAGGTACTAAATTAATTTAGAAAGCCAACTAATTAATGACACCAAAACACATGAGTGTAATTTAATAAAAAAGTTATGATTGCAGGATAGAGCAAGTTCTACATTAAAAAAAATAATAATCATAGAGCCAATGTCATTTTCCATAAATATAGTTCTTTTTGGACGTTTTGGCACAGATAATTCAAAAACTCAAGAATACGGAATATGTGGAGGGGTTAATTTGATATTTCCAAGAGGGGATGGCAACTGACCCATTAAATAAATGGGCCTTTATAGATTGGCTTGGCCCAACCCATTTTGGAAAATTATTTCCCAATTACAGACTATATATTGGCTCCGTCGCGAGTTTAATGATTTCCCGAACCCAATCTCCATGCGTAAACCCTAACCCTAGCGCGCTTGCCTTCGTGCTCTCCTCTCCTCCGCCATGGCCAACAAAAAGCGAAAGCTTACCTCGCCCGCTGTCGCCGAAGCACCCGCCGAAGCACCTGCCGAAGAGCCTAAAGAGGGTAAGTCTCAAGAAGAGGAGAATCAGCCCCCTACCGAGGCCAACTCCGACGCTCCGATCGATGAGAATTTCCATCCCGATGCCCCTTCCACCGACCTTGGAGAAGCAGCTGCCGAGGCCGAAAACGGCGTCGACGAGGACGAGAACGACAGAGACCCGAGTACGATCCAGCAACTCTTAGAGCCTTTCGCCAAAGAGCACCTCATCGAGCTACTCCGAGACGCGGCCGTGAAGCATCCTGACGTGCTGGAGGAGATACATCGCATCGTCGACTGCGATCCTGTCCACCGCAAGGTATTTGTCCACGGCCTCGGTTGGGATACCAACGCCGAGGTTCTCACTGCTGCTTTTCGCCAGTATGGCGAGATCGAGGACTGCAACGCGGTCATGGACAGGGCAACTGGCAAGTCCAAGGGCTACGGGTTCATATTATTTAAGCATCGTGCTGGTGCACGTCGCGCACTTCAGGAGCCCCAGAAGAAAATTGGCAACAGGATCACTTCTTGTCAGCTTGCATCAATTGGCCCTGTGCCACCACCTGCTCCTCCGGTGTCAGAGTACACTCAAAGGAAAATATTTGTTAGCAACGTTGGAGCAGAGCTTGACCCCCAGAAGCTGGTTCAGTTCTTTTCTAAGTATGGGGAGATAGAGGAGGGACCGCTAGGTCTGGATAAGGTGTCTGGGAAGCCAAAGGGTTTTGCGTTGTTTGTTTACAAGACTGTTGAGAGTGCTAAGAAAGCATTGGAGGAACCACACAAGAACTTCGAGGGTCACATACTGCATTGCCAGAAGGCAATTGATGGGCCGAAGCCAAACAAGCTAGGATTCCATTTTCAAAGTCCCCATATCGGCCTGCATCATGTCGCTGGTGGAATGCATGGGTCACATATCTCACGGAGCCACAATCCCTCTTTTTTGGGAGGGGTAGGAAGTCATCTCTCAAGTGCTACAAGTGCTGGGCACCTCATGGCCCCTTCAGGTGGTGGGCACCTTATGGCCCCTTCAGGTACTGGAGCGGGGTTCAATCAGGATGCTCAACCAGCTGCTGCAGTGGCTGCCGGGTTAAATCCTGTATTAGGGCAAGCTTTGACTGCGTTACTTGCAAATCAAGGATCTGGGTTGGGCTTGACAAACATCTTGGGTAACTTGGGGTCTGGTGGGGGAACTCCTGGAGCATTGCCAAATAGTTCTGCACATGGTTTGCTTGGTGGTGGTTATGGTGGTGGTGCTGTTGGGAACTTGAATGCTGGGATGATGGGAGGTCATAGCTCACAGGCATATGGGCAGGGCGGCTATGGGAATTCATCAACTGGACAGGGAGGAGCTGCTAGGAGCCAAACAGGACTTGGGCAAATGGGCAACCTAGGCCACTACATTGGTCATTAGGTAATCACTGGTATGATTACTATCAAATCTTACAGTTTTTTCCCAAACTTTTTGTCTATCATACTTGAACTAATATATTGAATATATCAGTCTTGTTTAGTTTGAACTAGGAGGACAGAAAATAAGAATAGGAGTGAGCACATTTGAGGGAGAGAGAAATTTAAAATTAATTTGTCACTTGTGTTTAATGGATGAGATAGAATAAAAAATTAATATGTCAATTAGCATTTATTAACTGATTAAGTTAATGGCCAGCAAATAACCAGTGTTGCTAACACTGACCGGTTGCTAGTTATTTGACAATTGAGCCACCATTCATGCACAACTAATATTTTGGGATCTTCCACTAAATAAATTTTATGGGAAACAAATCATAGGCATGTATATTCAAGCCAGATGAACTACCCCCAAGGAAGAATATGCATCAAATCTCAGTTACAATTCAAGCATAGATTTAATTCTCACTATGCAATGATTACCTCGTGCCGTGGAGGGAGAAGCCATAACTATATTATATAAAGTATAAGAAATTTTGGCAGTTGTATCACGTTGCCGTGTGACCTAGTGGTCATAGGTTTGAGTCACGGAAACAACACTTTGCAATGCAGGGTAAGATTGTGTATAATAGATCCAATATAGTTTGATTCTTCTCTGGGACCCTGTATTGCTGGGAGCATCGTGCACCGAGATGTTCTTTATCAAGCTTAAACTTTGTGTATAATGGATGAGATAGAATAAAAAATTAATATGTCAATTAGCATTTATTGACTGATTAAGTTAATGGCCAGTAAATAACCAGTGTTGCTAACACTGACTGGTTGCTAGTTGTTTGACAATTGAGCCACCATTCACGCACAACTAATATTTTGGGATCTTCCACTAAATAAAATTTATGGGAAACAAATCATAGGCAGGCATGTAGATTCAAGCCAGATGAACTACCCCAAGGAAGAATATGCATCAAATCTCAGTTACAATTCAAGCATAGGATTTAATTCTCACTACACAATGATTACCTCGTGCCGTGGAGGGGGAAACCATAACTGTATTATATAAAGTATAAGAAATTTTGGCAGTTATATCATGCTGCCATGTGACCTGATGGTCAGTGGTTCGAGTCGTGGAAATAACATTTTGCAATGCAGGGCAAGATTATGTACAATAGATCCAATATGGTTCGATCCTTACATTGGTGGGAGATTCGTGGAC
This sequence comes from Curcuma longa, assembly GCF_044706935.1. Taxonomy (NCBI): domain Eukaryota; kingdom Viridiplantae; phylum Streptophyta; class Magnoliopsida; order Zingiberales; family Zingiberaceae; genus Curcuma; species Curcuma longa. The sequence continues at coordinate 11,179,155 of NC_133871.1, forward strand.
CGGGCTGCCCTTTATCAAGTTTAAACTTTGTGATTGTAGCTATGCTCCTAGAAAAACATAAACAAGAATGAATGATAGAGATTGATTAGGAGAGAATATGTTTTCTGCAATGTATATGGTAGGAGCAAAACAACATTGGACTATGAGCAATACATGGTAGGTATGTGTCTTCTGTAAATATACTAGCGAATGGACTAGTGAATTACATTGCTTGTGCTGTGAAAACTATAATACATGAAGCACATACTGGTCCCAGATAGAATTTATTGAACACAACATTTGTTTTTTCCCTTTTTCTTTTATTAGGAATAAACAGTAAAAGAAATGCAATTCATCTTAGGTTAAGCAAGTATTTGTCTTTTTAACTTCAATGAAATTGTTCAATCGAGTAATATATTTGTTAAATTTAGATTGGGCTATCTTTGTTATGTATGCTGATTAGGCGCTTTGCAGTTGATAGGTTATAGTTCATGGGCTGATATTTGCTATCTTCAAATAGCTTTGCGTAAGCATATCCTATTGTGACTGCAGAAATCTAAAATTTATTGGTGGAACAATACGTGTACCCTATATGACTTGTATATATTTTTAATCAAATATTGGTATTTTCAAAACTAGCATGCATAAGAAGTAACATTACATCTTCCTTCCTGTTGAAGAATTTTTGTCCAACAATCACCTAGCTGGTTTGATTTTGTCACCTAAAGTTTTGGGTTTCTATATTTGTCTCACACAATTAGTAGTTTGCAAAATTGAAATCCCCAAAAATTCTGATAATTTTTGGATTACAAAGGTTTTGTGGATTAAAAGTATGTTTTATGACAGTGGCCTTTGAGTTTTGAGTATAATTTTTAATGTTGTAACAAAAGTTTCATGCAACCTCATCTTATTTTCCTTGCACTGAATATTTGAAACGTTGTGTCAAATCATTTCTGTTTTAACTTCTACTCTCGAACATTGTTTTTGCTTTAACTTTGTTTTTGATCTATGAACTTGAATGTGTAGTTTATCCTGGCGTCAAAATTTTCTCTTATGCAAAGGTTTTCACACTTTTAACATTGCAGATGATTTCTAGGTGCATAAATCTATTTTCTACTGGGCCAAGATCCTTCTGAAGTTCTGCTTCTGGGCTGAATGAAAATATCTTTTATTTGGTTTGCAATTGATTTTAAAAATCAAGTTTTCAGCACCTCAAGTGGTACTTAAATTTACTTTAATCCTTTTATGTAGAATTCTGAGCTACTGTATTAGCTTTTTAAAGCCTATATAAATGGCTTCTTGTTATATTGTAGAAGAACATATTGAACTTGAATCTTAGACTTTTTTGGTTTATTTAAGTGTTGTTTTCTAATTTTCTGACTATGATACCAGCATCAACAATTTTCCAGTCACAGGTATATATATTTTAATGGATATGAAACCTATTTTGTTTATGATTTTGCAACTTTACTAAGGATCTACTTATTTTTTGAAAAAATGCTATTGATTGTGAATACTGGATTGTGCTGCTTGTCCAAAAGTTGTATTTTTATTCATCGTTTTAGTTTTGTAAATTATGGGTTTGAAAATTTCTTCTTGTTTGATTGCTTCTGTGCACCATAATATCATACTATCTGAAATGATAAGTCGCATTACATTCTTTAGTGAAATTTATTTGGAACTTCTGTATATTGATGCAATTGGACTTCTTAAAATAAATTACATAATTTTGTGTGAAATCTCAGCACTTGTCTGATCTCAGTGCATTATTCTCTGCACATAATCTGTCTAGTGCTCTGTCCGACATAGTATTTAGAAATCTGCACTTGATAAAATCGGCAAGTGTGAAATATTAAGTGAATGGTGGTGATATAGATGAATAATCCAGACCAGATGGAAATAAGATGAAGAATTGAAGCTAGAAGGCTAGCAGAACACTTATTTGGAGACGTGTAAGATGATGAAATTTGTTTATATTGGGGGTATGGAGTTCTCATTTTAAATTAATTGTTTTGATCCTCTTGATCATGTCGGGGTTTCCATTTTAAATTAATTGTTATGGCCCTCTTTTTTCTTTGATAGGAATTGTTATGGTCCACTTAATCATGCCCATGGTAGTGATGATGATATCACAGTAATCATTATGTTTTGCGGTTTTTTAGGACGCTAACTTTCGTACTGTGTTGAGAGACAGCCTATGACTTGGCTATGAAGATGAAATTCTTCAATTCTGAGAATTGGCTTGAGTTGCATAATGTTGACAGTACAGAATTCTGCTGTTGAAGGTAAGGAAGGTAATGCAGGAGGACAGCTCTCAAAGATGCGTGATGCAATTAAGAGAAATTAACAGGATGCATGGGTAAACATTTACACCTAAAATAAATGTGCATATGCACTTTTCGACTTGAATAATTCGTTTTTTTCCCCCTTTTACTGACATGAGTATCGGATTGCCATGTTGTGTTGTACACTTTAGTTGAGCACAATTCTGCCACGGTCGAGCCAAAGAAACAGACAAAGTTAGCAGTACAACTGGTTGCATTAGTGCCCTGAACATAGAGCCAAAGAAACAGACAAGTTGCATAATGAGCTAAAGGAGGAGAAAGGACGCAGGCCAAGAACTTCTAATCAGCGTGCTTTGCTTAACTGATTCGTTTGCCAATTTTGGCCCAACCGTGTAACCAACACGAGCTTATATTTGACTCTTTCAACTTATCACGCTGCTCAATCTGTATCATGTCTTTTGCTTCAACTAATTCAATTAATTTTCTGTCCCTCAAACTCGTCTATTTAATCCAGCTCGTCTATTTAATCCACTGATCCGATTAATTCTTTTGTGCATCTAACTTGACTATTTGATCCTTATGAGCTAAACTAATTGAATGTATTATTTGATAGATGATCAAATTAGATAGACTATTAGAATAAAAAAAATAAATATAAAATAATCATTTCTTTCAGTAAGAGTAGCGAATACCTATTTTTTATAAGGGGAGAATTATAATTTTTTAGAAATTGATCTTCTACAATTATCTTTACCGCTAAATATGAAAATGCATATTTCGTTTGAATCCAATGATCATTTAATCAATTAAATGCACCATGAATTTACATTATTAAAAGAAAATTTTAATTACGTTTGTTTTGAATCAGGAACAATTTTATATCTCATACTGAAAGATTAAAAAAATCATGATTCTCGCTAGAACATACATCAGCCTGTGGCCAAGGGCTAGCTATCTATCCAGATGCTCAATGTCTTAATACCCAAAATAAAAAAGCTGCTTGTCACAACAGATTCTCGTCACAAATTTATGACGGAAATCTGCACCGTTGAATTTTAAAGTTAAGATTAAATCTAAGTCATAGATTGAATGGGTGATTGTGATGACTTGAATTTAATCTTCTATTTTAAAATCGAACGGTCTAAATTTTCGTCACAAATTTGTGATGGAAATCTACTGGGACAAGGATCCCAACTCTACCCAAAAACAGCTGTTGGGGGCAATAATGTCCAATAATCCAGTTATCCAAAACAATAAGTAAATTGGTACACCCCTATGGAAGTCCATCTCTTCTTCGCTGGCAAACACATACATTTCTTTATCAAAACATTTTAAAAACTAATTGAGATCAGAAAGTTTTTGGTTCACTAAGCATAACTTGCAATATGAGATGCCAGCATTGAACGACCTATACTGAAACTTTGGATTCCTCGTAGTTACAAAGCAAACATACCCAATACTCCCTTGGCCACAGGCTGATGTATGTTCTAGCGAGCTTTCTTAGAACCACTTAGGTTTATTTTTTTAATATTCCAGCATGAGATATAAGATTGCTCCTGATTCAAAGCAAATGCAATTAAATTTTTCTCTCAATAATGTAAATTCATGGTGCATTTGGTTGATTAAATGATCATAACATTCAAACGGAATATGCATTCTCATATTTAGCGGTAAAGATAATTGTAAATGATCAATTCCTAAAAAATTATATTTCTCCCCTCATAGGAAATAGGTATTCGCTACTCTTACTGAAAGAAACGATTATTTCATATCTATTTTTTTATTCTAATAGTTTATCTAATTCGGTCATCTATCAAAGAATACATTCAATTAGCTCAGCTCATGAGGATCAAATAGGCCAAGCTAGATGCACAAAAAGATTAATCGGGTCAGTGGATCAAATAGACGAGCTTGAGGGACAGAAAATTAATTGAGTTAGCCGAGCAAAAGACATGAGACTCTTTCAACTTATCACGCCGCTCAATCTGTATCATGTCTTTTGCTCAGCTAACCCAATTAATTTTCTATCCCTCAAGCTCGTCTATTTGATCCACTGACCCGATTAATCCTTTTGTGCATCTAGCTTGGCCTATTTGATCCTCATGAGCTGAGCTAATTGAATGTATTCTTTGACAGATGACCGAATTAGATAGACTATTAGAATAAAAAAATATAAATATAAAATAATCGTTTCTTTCACTAAGAGTAGCGAATATCTATTTCCTATGAGGGGAAAATTATAATTTTTTAAAAATTGATCTTCTACAATTATCTTTACCGCTAAATATGAGAATGCATATTCCGTTTGAATCCAATGATCATTTAATCAACTAAATGAACCATAAATTTACATTATTAAAAAAAAAATTTAATTGCATTTACTTTGAATCAGGAGCAATCTTATATCTCATGCTGGAAGATTAAAAAAATAAACCTAAGTGGTTCTAAGAAAGCTCGCTAGAACATACATCAGCCTATGGCCAAGGGCTAGCTATCTATCCAGACGCTCAATGTCTTAATACCCAAAAACAGCTGTTGGGGGCAATAATGTCCAACAATCCAGTTATCCAAAACAATAAGTAGATTGGTACATCAGAAAGTTTTTGGTTCACTAAGCATAACTTGCAATATGAGATGCCAGCATTGAACGACCTATACTGAAACTTTGGATTCCTCGTAGTTACAAAGCAAACATACCCAATACTCTCCTGCAAGAACATATAGATCGTGAGTACACAGTAGTTAAGAGAGAGGACTTTGTAGGTGAATTACTGATAAGAAATATTGAATAAGAACTTGGGGAATGTATAACATACCTGAGTCTATCAGCATTATAATCTAACTTTCCATTTTTGCATCCAAATCTAAGCTACTGTGAAAAAAGGTTTTGTCAGATGATAATTGCATGCATGGGCCTAGATTAAGTATGAGAATGATGAATCATACAGTTGTTTAGCCTCTTCCTTCATTTGATCAATAGCATTCTGCAGATCAGAACATGCAGATTGGATCTCTATGTTCTTAAGACATAATTCCTTCCACTGTGCATTCAGCATATTGAGTTGACCGCCAGTATTTTGCTGATTACAACAAAATTAACTTAATTCACCCAAATGATACAACATTCTCTAATATTGTGATTACCAGGCAGGGAGAACGAATGATGGAAATGTAGTATAATAAGTGGAAGAAAAATCTTTACTTGGATGGAACCAGAAGGAAATGCTTAATCTTCATTTCCTTCCATTTCATCCTGATTTGGAGGAAATAAAATAGAGTGAAGAAATTAAATTCATTCTCCATCTCTATTTCCATCCAAGCGAACTCAACATAAATGAGCTGACAATTAACAGCAATAAAAGAAAAAAATTCACCTGCTGAAACTTTCTGTCGCGATTAACTGCTTCTATCATTTTGTCATATTCCCTTGCTGTAGCTTCTAATCTGAAGTGAAACTTGGTTAGTGTTTTGAAATTTTCATGCGTAACTTTTCATGTTAAGTTGATAAGGCTATATATTAACAAAGACTGTGACAGGGATCTTGCTATCAAATAAAAAAGACAGTCCGATACATGAAACTCCTACCAATGCGGGGTTCTGGAGAAGAATCAGACTATATTGGATTTATTATACACAGTCTTACCTTGCATATCGAATACAAAAAGAAATTTAAAGATGAGACACCACACCACTTCTCCATTCGGATTAAACCCATGAACTTCTTGACAACCTCTAGTTTATATCACTTAATCAATGGTAACGCAACCACTTGCATTGCACAGTAGTCCACCAATATTTTTATTCATTTCATGAACTTGCTTTTCACCATATGCAATATTCTCCAACGACTTTCCAGAAAGCTTAGGTCCTTTGTATCATTCCTTCACAAAATTACAACCCAATTTCATATGAATGCCCCCATCTTACCCTTGCATGAGAACAATCTTTAGCAAAGACAGCTAAAAGGTTTGGCCAAGGATAATCATAGTTGTTGCCTCTTTATTTTCTTCCTATATAACTCCCTTTACCCAAGGCACCACTTGAAGCATCCAAATGGTAATTGACACAGGCCAGGGATTTGGCAAATCAGAATGGAAGCTATTCAAGAATCAGTTTAAGCAAGGCTAAGTTATGAATTAGGCCAAGTTTCAGGGAAACTCAAACAATCATCAGTGACAGATTGATTGCATAAGGGTGTTGATGCTTCGACAATGATTTGTCTGAACAATAAAATAGGTAGCCAAAAGCACAAAGGTATCAGCAATGCAACCCAAATTAGTTTTGACGCAAATAAGCGAACATTAAATTTAAGGTAGCAAGACAAGTAATGTACATATATTATTTGATCTGGATTCTCACATATGTTATGCAACATCTCCATGTGATTATGGACCCAACACTAAAACTCTTTTCATGATATCACAAGCATTCTTATTGCTGTTCGTATTACAGATAGATAGGCCTAGTTAAAATTAATATTGTCACCCATTGGTTAATTAATCATTAAGTATAATATTTGAATTATATACAATGTTTTTTTTTCTTCTTTTTCTATCAAATATACCACTTTCCACCCTCAACTAGGCATTTGAGCAACTTTTAGGTCTTTAATACAGAAGTTTCTTTACTAAGTTTCTCATTTAAAGTGAGGCCACATGTCTGATGTTGTGGTGCAATCTCCTCCCCTTCGCTCTCCATGTACTCATTTCAGCCCTTCTCTTTTCGCAGCCCATCTCCATCCTGTTGGTGCCTAGCTACTTATATAACATCTAGGTTCCTGTATCATCTGCCTCTAGTTGGCACTTCACTCATTGATCTTGTCACTGACATCATCCTAAGACAGACCCGCATATACTTCTCACATTAACACTTCATTTCTATGCAATATCATACAATCATTAAGACATCCAGCTGTTCCCTCATGAGCATGTTGTCTTCCCTCATTGATCTGTGGTGAACACTAGCCTAAAAGACCAACTCCTGTCTGCATCAACTCCTGCTAGAGGCTATCGTCATGACCTACTCTTGCCCTCTATCTTATCTTTGGTGTGGAACATCGTCCATCTACTAAAGGTAAGCTCCCATTCGGACCCTTAGGCATATGCCCTTAATGGCCAAGACAAACTTGTGATCCACAACAAGAACCCCTCTTGCCTAACAGTGGAGCCAAATTAAGCTAATTGGGGGACTATTAAGCACACTTCAATAGATGGGCGAATAAAACACATTGGTATCAGTAAAATGAGGCTACTAAATTACAAGTATTTTTATAACAATATAATCATAATCTTTATCATAGATATTAAAATTTGATATTTTATTACCAAGATATTAAAAGTAGTAGGCAGTTGGCCCACTGCCTAGAGCCTAGACAAGTGCCTTAGCAGTTGACATTAAGAATATATTAGAGTCATACATTTAAGTTTATAGTTATAAATTCTTAATCCTCTTTAACATTGCAAAATCACATACTAAAAATCACTAAACCCATAAGAAGAACAAAATATTATATATCACATTGCAACTAACGAAAGAAAAAAAGTGCAACCTACAATTTCGAAGTGTCAAATTTCAAATTGAGTTGTTGCCAGATTGAAAATGTTAGCATCATAACTATATAGATTGAAATTGCAGCAAACTGAATGAGGACTGGGGAGCAAAGCAGAGGAAAAACAAAAGTATTCTGGAGACAAGCAAAACAAGAGAAAACAAACAACTAAGCTCTCTTGAAGCTACGGAGGTTGGCATCAGGGTATTGAGTTAGCTGGTGCTAAGGAGGTTGGTTCAGGGTGAACTGGGAGATGTTGGTGTCAGGAATTCAAAGAATGTTGTGTGGTGGCATAGTATGGGCGAAAATTAAAACAGGTAATATGCAGTGGATGGTCAGAAAATGAAGCTGGCATCACATGCACAGTGGGATCAGGTGAAAACCTAGAAGTGTTGGAGATCAGAGCATCGTGAGTCGAGGAACAGAAAGCACGGGATAGCTAGAGGAATGGGAAGGCATGGGTTGCCGACATGTGGAAAAAATGAGAATAATGGTGTTCAATGGTTTTGGTGGATGTTAATTCTAGTTAATACCATGACAAGTGAACAAAAAAGTTTTGTAAAAAAATCCAATTTTTTCCTACTGAACTTACTAGATCATATAGGCCACCTAGGCTATCCACCTAACTAGCTTTTTAAAAGGCCCGCTTAACAGGTACCTCCTAATCCCGAAGTGAATTGATCCCTGCTCGATACCACCTAGGTAGCTGCCTAGGCCAATTTTTAAGAAGTATGATAGTGCAATTTTATGTAATACTAGAAAACCATCACTACATGTAAACTTATACATTAAAAATCATCACTACATTTTACAACTTCATTAACTATTATAAAAACATTTTAAAAATTATTTATTATGCTAAATCATAAACTTATACATTAGAAACCATCACTACATTTAAACACAGGTAAAAACAAATATCCCTTCATTAGATATTTTAAGAAAAAGTTTATTTATCAATTGTAAATCAAAAATTAATATTAGAATACATTTCTAGTAAAACTTTTAAAAATAATTGTAATGACATTGTCATTTATATTTAGTTTGGTAACATAGAATATCTTTTACTATTTTTTTTGGAAATCCTTCACTAATATGATAAAATATAACATGTTTTAAAAAATCATAAAAAAGAAAGTATGTAGGTCTAAAATTTTTAAAACAAATCTAAGAATAGATTTAATAGTATATTTGGGCATATTTACTTGTAGGAGAATGATAGTTATTTATAACTTCAATCAAAAATAAATATTACTCAAATTTTCATTGCAACAAATAACACTAATATTGTCCTTTTAAAACTAAAACAGTTTCGAAATTCTCATTTGATTAGTGAGATAAAGTCATAGAGAATAGCTAATTGTTTCAAAATTTCTAAAATTTTAAAATATAACAAAATAAATATTTAAAAAGGTAGTAACTGATTAATATTCAAAATAAGCTAATTATAAATTTCTACGAGAGAACATATGTTATCCTAGAAAAATCAAAATCAAGCAAAAAAAAATTGTGTGAATAATCATAATTTATGTTAACATAATTAATAGAAAATAATATTAGCAAACTAAAATACTTGAAAATTTACTAAAAACAAGGATAAAAATAAGGCCGTCTTTTCATAAAAAATGCATATATAAACAAAAAGGAAAAATCTTATTAAAACTCTAATCTCATTATTCATCTGAAATATTTTCATCCAATCTTCCATGGATTGTGACGTTAAAAGATTCCGATCTTCAACTTTCTCATAGAAATTCCCTCGACTTTTTTTATTTTATCTTATGAGAACATTGTGAAAGCCTACTCTCTCTCTTTAACAATCAATTAAAAACTTCTACTTCATTTTAACACACCTCTAATCTTTGATTAGAAGGGAAGTGAGAAAATTATGTACTTTTGAAGATCCAATCAAGTCGACAACTACATCCCAAAGCACTAGGCTATCAAAGTGCCTCAATTGTTGCTACTGCATACCCTTTTCAATATATGGAACTTTTCTCTATTTTGTATGATGAGCTAGACATTGACAAATGATCTAGCTTGATGAGGAATGAAAGAGCTAAATTTAGTCTCACATTCATTATTTGGTCATCGTGCATAAAACTGGGGTATTATATATATCTGATGTAATTACTTTAGTCTACTAAACAGCACTGTTCTAGTACTTCCAACTGTTGTCAAATTATTTAACCTGATTCTTTAAGATCTTTCATACACTTTCTTTTGACATATGAATAAATCAAAAAAATATCTGCTATAGAACAGTTCGAGTACACTATTCATAAACTAACAGCATTAATTTATTGCTGTCAGCACAAGTGGATAAATACGATTCCGTTTGTTTGTTCTTAACAGACATCAGCACCATGATTCACCAGCAACTCCAGATTTCAATCCTTAAGATTCAAAATAACAAAGGGATTTATTAACAGTTACCGTGAAATAATGTGCACATGCAATTATTAACACAAAGTGTTACTGGTGACAGAGAACAAAAGCAAGTAATTCCTTACATATTGCATTTTACGAAAGGGTAAATTGCTACTTCTTATCAGCACCAAATTACATGGTATTTTGATTAATGATGTGATTCATTAAGTGCAATCCTAGTACAAACTTAGTAACTAATGACGTCATGATCTACTAAATTTCTTTGCTAAAACTCGTGGGGTATATTTGCAAGAACTAAAAGTATCTCTTTAAAACCATAAACAAATAATCATATGAAATATCTTAATTCTGCAACTTTAAGAAGCCAAGCAAATTCATTTCAATCAATAAAGACTTGCCTAATAACCTCATGTTGTAGAAGGCTTTGTGCATTCCGTAGGGCCAGCCTCCAAGCAGTAACATCATTGCGTTTGTTTGCATGTGGAGGTTCCAATCCATAGCAGGACATCTCCAGAATTGCAGGAGGCTTGCCAGCTCTTACACGTTCATATTCTCTAGCAAGCATAGGGTGATCCTGAGAAACAGTTATCAGTAAGACAAGGTAGTGCGAATCACAATGAACTTTATGTGAGCCTGCTTATAAGTAGCCTTCATTTTGTGTGAATTTCTTTGTTATTAACACAGCATATTTATGCCTACCTACTATTAACCTTTCTTGAAGAATAAAATGAAGTGGATTACTTCTTTTCTGTAAAAAAGGTGGAATCCGTCATCTCAGCAATCCTCACACGGTCGATCCCACAACCATTTGTGAGGAGGTAAATCGAGAAACTGCAATTGGTCACGACGAAAGAAAATATTGTCTCGGCTTCGCTGAGATTTTAAGTGGATTATTTCTAATCCATGCTAAATTTACATTGTCAAATTATGTTAAATTAACCGACATAGCTTAGAGATATTAATGGAACTTGTGTTTTTTGTGAAATACTGAAATTGAAAGAAAAAAAAAATCCTAATGCTATTCCAGTCTAATGGTGTTATTGTTCATCTCACTACATCCTAATTTAGTTCACTGAAGTAGCCCAGTGGTGTTGTACTGTATTTATATGTAAATCTTAACATGTTTTGACATTTTATTAGGCTTTTTTTTTAAATCTTGTGTGTGTGTGTTTACAATCAAGTTTCTTTTGGTAAAACTAAATCAAATATGACCACCTTCACGCTCTTTGTAATTCTTTTTTTTTTGATGGGTAAGGTTCTTGGAAAGTGTGTCCCAAACATTTCTTGGCTTGTAGATTAGGTAAGTTGTTAGTACTAGCAGCTTTAATCAAATTATTCACCACTATTTGGAAATTATGTGATTTTGGATAACGTGTTTACTCAAAATGCACATACAAGTTTGCTGAATGGTCATATTTTTACATGTTGGCATAACGTGGTAAAGTGACTCAGCTGCCATTCTTAATTTTGAACGTGGTAAATGAGATTTTGTACAATAGATCCACTAAGTGATTATTACTTAGTGTCTTAAGTTTCCTATACACTTTTAGTGTACCTAAAGACAACAGCCTATCGCATGGCATATTGTCTGTGGGTTTGTTAGGGAATTCCTAGATACTCGAGCCAGTTGAATTGGTGAAACTCACATTAAGAGCATTGATAGGGTTCATTGTTGTACACACTAGACCTAGCAAATCTTTTTTATGTTGTTGCAGCACTATTGTTTACTTTTGTTGATATTGCTTCTCTAATATATTTCTTACAAGATATTTTCTTTCTTTGATTCTGCTAATATGAGTGTGTGTGATCAAATAGGAACCAGAATTCTATGTGCTCAAAGAAGATGCCTCCCCATGCATTTTTGGTCCTATCGAGAAGCAAATGTGGTCGTATGCATGTGCAAAGCAACTTATTGAGAGACTAATATATGGTGAAATAAGTTGCAAATTTTATTTTATTTGTCTAGTGTTATTATTACATTTTGTACTTACATTTAATGCCAATTTCTTGAAGCTGAGGGTGCGGAAAATGGTCTCGAGTTCACTATTGTGAGGCCTTTCAATTGGATTGGACCAAGGATGGACTTTATTCCCGGGATAGATGGTCCTAGTGAGGGTGTTCCTAGGGTTTTGGCATGTTTTAGCAATGTATGTATTAGCCATATATCAGAGTAAATACATATAATTTCCTTCTGACATTGAGACATGACATCATTTTCCACCCCAAACAGAATCTTTTACGTCGTCCACCCCAAACAAAGCCGCTGAAACTTGTTGATGGTGGACAGTCCCAACGAACATTTGTCTATATTAAAGATGCGATAGAGGCCGTTCTGCTTATGATTGTGCGCATATCTCATATTCCTCTATCTTGTATATTTTCAATTAAAGTAGTGTTCTCACATTTTGCTAGAAAACCTTGCTCGAGCTAATAACTTTCTTTTTCAACCTTTATCTTTCCTCTATATTGGCTATCAAATAAGCAGTTCTTACATCTCTGCAGGAAAATCCTGCTCGTGCTAATGGTCATATCTTTAATGTGGGAAATCCTAACAATGAAGTCACTGTAAAGCAACTTGCTGAAATCATGATACAGGTACGTGCTAGCTATGAGTAATGCAAGTGTTCTTTCTTGTGTTCTGATGTCTCGTCTTCAGGTATATTCAAAGGTGTCTGGGGAACCTCCTATGGAGGTGCCTACCATTGATGTGAGTTCCAAAGAGTTCTACGGTGAAGGATACGATGACAGTGATAAGCGAATTCCTGACGTGACAATTATTAACAAACAACTAGGTATTTTGCTGAGATTAAAGCAAGTTTTACCTTAGAGATTTGAATTCCAGATACAAATTAATGATGATGTAATTGCAGGCTGGAACCCAAAGACATCCCTATGGGACTTGCTAGATTCAACACTCACCTATCAACACAGGACGTATGCAGAAGCCATCAGGAGAGCAATGGTAAAGCCGGTTGCATCCAGCTAGATCCCTGGAATCTGATGGGATTCTCAAACAATCTATTTTTAATCCTTTTTAAGGTCGTATACATGTGATGGGGTGCTTATCTTCTTTCCATTAGCAGTATTCATTTTTATATCTAACGACTCAAATGAGAACTGTAAATGTGATACAGCAAACACCGGTATGATTTTTGTGATGATGTTGGTTTGTTTAATTTCACACATAAACAAAGTGATAAGGTAAAAAGGTAAGTTAACTGCTAATAAAAGGAAAGAGTAAGGAAAGAGAGATATCAAAGAATCATCCATTTAGCTCTTCAGGGTTCAGAAGTTATTAGCTGATTAAGATATGTGTATGCAATTACCTGAGTAGTCAGCAAAACTGATAATCAAGTTTTAAGTATGAAAAAGTTTGAGGGTTGCATTAGGCCTAAAAAGCCAGTGTTTAAATTGTCTAAAAATATGAACATGAATCCTAATTCTATTTTTTGTGAAGCTAGGTGGTCACCTATAAGTGACATGAGGATCTTTCACCATCCAAGTACCTTAACATGCACAGGGTGTGTTGCATATAACTAAATAGTAAATAGATAATGGTCTAGTAGTAAATATACAAAACACAGGATGTAAATAACTAAATATAAAGAGGTATTAAGATAATCTCTCTATCTATTGGTGATGATATCAAGTAAATCAATAAGCTGATGAAAGGGTACCTTCATCAGTACTTTCAAACCAAGGACCTAGACGACCTAAAATACTTTCTTAGTATACAAATCATCCTTTCAAAGAGACACATTTATATATATCTCTCTCAAGGAAAAACATATTTAAAATGCTTGAGAAGGTTAGTATAGATAAGTACCTTACTATTCCTATCCTGACAAATCTCATTTCTTCTGAGCGTGATTCACTTAATTTCTAGAGTCTTTGATGTCATGATGGTTGAGAGGCAACACTCAGGATTTAAAGTACATTAAAAATACTCCAAAGAAAGCAATCTTATACCAAGATCACAATCATCTTCAAGTTATGGGGACACTGATTCAAACTAAGCAAGTTTTCCCAGAGAGATCCACATTGAGCCAATATATTCTTCTACCAGGCAATCTGATATCTTGGAAGAACATGAAGAAGACTGTAGTGGCTAGATTTAAGTGCAGAGATAAAATACGGGATTGACCCATAACTGAGTTCATTTGGCCTAGGCAATTTTAACAAGCTAGAGTTTTACAAACTGAAATCTAGAACTTCCTTATATATAGGAACTTGAGAGGGCCTGAAGAAACCCTATCCTTTTCATCATACTAGGAAAACAATAACAAACTCTCAGGCATCAACGGAAAATACCTCGAAGTTAACTTCTGGAAGGGGTGGGAGTTCCCGCAGAAAGTCAGCGGGTTTCTTGGTGCTCCTCCGCATTTCCTCCTCGACAAGCCGATCAACCTCTGCGGCTACCCTGGGATCGCTGTAGTCATCGTCGATGTAGGGCAAAGCATCGACAACATCCGCATCGGGACCGGCAGACCACGCATTTCCTAGAGACATTATTTCATCTTCTACGTTTTCTTACTGCTATATTTGAATGATATGGCATTCTTGATACCAGGTCACCTAGGAGAGCAGTTATGCCTTTTATTAAAAAAGAATTTGCAAAAAGTATATACAATTTTAGTAAAAGGTGGAATCTGCCACCCCAGCGTCCCCACACAGTCGACCCCACAATCATCTGTGAGAAGGTAAATCGAGAAGCTGCAGTTGGCCACAACAGAGGAGGGCATTGCTTCGGCTTTGCCAAGATTCGACCCTTGTCCACTTCAGCAAGTTTACTCCGTTGTAACCAATGACGTAATCAAAATCAACAACTGCCCTGGGCTAATCAATAGGATTGAATTAGAATATTTTAATTTTTTAATTTTTAATTTAATATATTAAATTGAAAATTGCTGGATTGCACTAGGCTTCAGCCCAGTGCAGCCCACCACTGACTACGCCAGTGGTTGTAAAACCAACTCCTATGCCCCGGGAGCAAATGAATGAACAAGAGAAGTAACAATTAAGGCATATGAATGAAGCAATATATTCACAAATATTCCATCTTTGAGAAGTTCAGTAGTCTAAACTCTGAACAAGAGAATCAAACACATCCTCAGCATTCCATACTTGCTTATATTAGATATCAACCACTACTTTCTCATGAACAATTTGATAGTGGAAAAATCAGCACAATCATTAGTTCCCACTGTAAAATGTAGCAATGCAGTAACTATGTATACTTACCCTAGACATTGCTGACACACCAAGAAGAGCATACACAACATCAGATACAAGACCTTCCCCATTTTGTGATAATATATGAATTACTACTGCATGTAATGATACTTCTGTCATACAAGCCAAAGATGCCAACAAAGATATGAAACTGACCTCCAAGAAACCTGCAATAAGTTGTGCTTCAGAGAGCTGTACTATTTTCTTCAAGAGAAAAAAAAGGATATGGAATTTTCAGAAGTTGAATGTTGCCAGTTAGAGAAGGGGAGCCTTGGCGCAACGGTAAGGTTGCTGCCATGTGACCTAGAGGTCACGGGTTCAAATCCTGGAAACAGCCTCTTGCCAAAGGCAAGGTAAGGCTGCGTACAATGGATCCTTCCCCCGGACCCCGCATGGCGGGCGCTTCGTGCACTGGGACTGCCCTTTTTTTTGAATGTTGCCAGTTAGAATTGTCGTTTGCAGTGTTTCCACAGTAAAAAAGAAAACTAGAAACTAAAGGAAAACAAATTGCAAATACTCAGTCTTTTTTAAAAGATACACTTACTATTTTTTTTTTTTCAAGAAATTGCTTATAAATGCATGTGAAATGAGGTCAACTATATTCACAGCATCTAGAATTCAAGAGGACAAACTATAAAGAAAGCATGACACTTTCATGCTGGCAGCAAGAAATAAATTGAATGAACTATAAAAGTGGCTATTGTGCACAAGGTTAAAGAAAATGAGAAAGAAATATGATAGTTTAATTTGCACATAGAAGAGTCCCACTCACTGGACAAGTATGACATTGCAGCAAATTAAATGCTGCCCCACGATGCATGGCTGTGGAACATATTGCAGCCTTTTGGAATGACAATTCAAGTAGTGGCCCAGATGCAGCAACAACATCCTGAGATAAAATCAATAAGCGAAGGATCTTTTGTCTGCTTATTTAAAAAACTTTTGCAACTAAATGACTACATTCTGCTGTTAATCAGACAGATGGAAGACCTTGCGACAGCAGTGGACAAACGTTGATGCGAAGTTATTGTAAGCTTCAACCAAGTCAGGTTCTTGGTCACATATGTAAGAAGAATTGAGAGCTGTTATTGATGATGCCGAGGTGAATCTCTCAAATGTGCTAATGCATATTGGTCCATATTCTTCTATATTACCAAATTCTTCAATAACAACAGTAGCTGAGATTTCATTTATGAAAAACAGAGAATCAAATATAGGAAAACGGATAGATAAACACTTTCCTACCACAAAAATAAATAAATAAATATTAATAACCATTGAGAAGAGGTTCTGATTTGAAAACTTTTCCTAATTTAAATTGGAGAATTCAGTTCTTAACATAAGTAGCACAATGAGATTATGAAGATAATGAAACTTCATCCAATAGTATCATGGCAAGAAAGATCCAGTACCAATTTTATTTAAAATCCAAAAAGGACCAAAAGAAAACCATAACAATATCATAATAGTTCTTTAGTGACTCACAAAATATGACAGCTCCATGAATTCTTTTTGTGCTTAAGTTATATCCCTACATTTTGTATTGGTGGATAAAGGAACGCAAGACAACACAAGAATGCTAAAGATTTTAGTCTCAGAAACAGAATAAACAAAAAGAAAATAAGTGAAAGGAACAGAAGATGGCACAAATGCCAAAGGGGAATTCTTTTTTATCAACAACCAACGAGATGTCATGTAGAGATCTAAAAATGCATAAAGTTGGCTTTCATGCCAACATTCAGAATGATGAATCCCTGTCCATTATTCAGAAATTTCCAGAAATAAAAAGTATTTTAAACTACTAACAAGCAAATGCTCAGAGATACATATATGTATTTTGACATATATTGACATGTTTCCTTCCTTTTCACTGTAATACCAGATCAATTAGCAGACTGCTAAGAGAAGATTAAAAGAAACACAGGAAATAATTTAAAGAACTGACGTATAGTAGAGCACCGCTGATTATCCTAAAAACTGACCTGTCAAAAACCTCTGCGATAACGCCGAGGTTTTTGACAGGTCAGTTTGCCGAGGTTTTTGACAGGTCAGTTTTTAGTTTTTTAGTGTAATCAGCGTCAATAATCTTGTTACAGGTGAGGGAAAGATCTGTTGGCTCCACGAGTGCTTAAAGTCGCAGCGTCCTTGTTGCTCCATATCGGCGATGAAGTCGAACCACCCCGCCGGACGAAGGAAGGGAACGGTGAGGCGGAGTCGGGGCAAAGGGGAAGCACTAGGGAGAGACTCCGAGATGGAAAGCAGACGGTGGGCGGGAAGGAAGGCTTGGTCGGCCATGGATGTGAGGCGGTTCCCGACTCCGTCCCTCGCCGTTCCTTTGCTTCGTCGTGGTTCTGATGTTTCGCGACTTCATCGCCGACATGGAGCAACAAAGACTGCTGCGACTCCATCGTTGTGGAGCCACCCGATCCTTCTTGTACTATCGATGAACGGAAAAAGCTCTTCAAAATGCTTTCAAGTAAGGGGTGCTCACCGGAAGAGAAGATGGAGAGGAGGGTTCGTAGGCGAGGGGCCCGGTCCACTGAAGAGATTTTAAAGACTCGAGCAGAGGGCGCAGGCTTGAGCTCTCTATTGATCATCAGAATGGGCAGGCATGAGCTGGCGGTCAAAGATTATCTAAGCCTGTGGCACATGAGGGTGGGGACCTCCTCCGAAAGAGAATAAGCTTCAGGCAAGCTCCGGAACCCTAGTCCGATAGACCTACTAAAGATTCTCCCTAATCAGTTCATAGGGTCTCCCTTAGCAAAGACTAGCTGTAGCTGAACCAAGCTTATCCGCTTCTGGCAAGGGCTTAAAGAGAGAATTAGATCTTCTCTCTCATTCCTTCTCTCTGATCCTTAGATACATAAATGCATTTATTGAGCTCACCTCTTTTGCGTTTAGCTGCAGATTCTATAGACTCCATTTAGCACAAGCACTAGGGATTATTCAAAAATTATATATTAGTTACTGCTCCACTATCTATAAAGCCTATAACTAGATTATATATAAGTGACTGCTCTTGGTCTCCCTCAATTCATATGAGTTACTGTTCATAAATAATATATATGAGGAACTGCTCCACTATCTATAAAGCAAAATGCATTTCTTAAAAAAAAAAAAAAAGAATCAAATAAGTTGAGCTCCAGAATAGAATAGTGAGAGACTCAAATCAGTTATGAAAAAGAGAAGAATTACGCTGCAGGTGGTTCTTATAGTTAGGGTGTATTTGAACCTATCTATCAAGCCTGTCCCTAAATTCATTTATTGAGAGAGTATGCTTGAAAGCTTTCCTTGCTTACTGCTTTTGAAGTTAGTTTAATGCCCTAGGGATGAGATAGAGTTATTCTATAACTTATATCCCTACTCTAAAGTAGCTTGTATTCGTTTGGGATCTAGACTGAGAGGGATTGGTTAGACTGAGAGGGATTCGGTAAAGAAAGAAGATGTTCAATCGTACACAGGCGAGAAGAGAGGGATTCGGTCTACAATCGAGTGCTCTTGAGGGAATTAGGTACATGCTCCATTGAAAGTGCTTTCCAGCGGGTGAAACTTGAAAGTGCTCCATTGAAAGTGCTTTCCAGCGGGTGAAAGATAAGATAAGCTCTAATTCAGCAGTGAAAGATAAGCTAAGCCCTAATTCAGCAGTGAAAGATAAACTAAGCTCTAATTCAGCAATCAAATCAGTTCAAGTTCTCGAGTCAAACTAAAGTAGAGTAGTATAGGGATAGGTATAGGTCGGTAGTAAACGAAAAGTAGTATAGGTGGGGTGCCAGAGATCAGATCAGCCAGGCTACGATTCTCTTCCCCTCTGAATCAGAATCTCCGGGATAAATGCGAGGAAAGCCGCATCGGTATCGGTTAGAAGGCTAAGAGCAGAGTTAAGCGCGCAGAGTAAGCGCAGCGGAAACAGTTGAGCGCGAAAGCTAAGGGATCTTTCCAACTAACGGAGCGCGATCCATGCTATCCATTTACCAAACGGTAGATCTATGCAATTGAATGCAACCCAACAGCTAAGTTGGGGGCAGCCACTACGAGGTCAATGAAGAGAGCTAGGCTCCTTAAAAACTCTGAAAAAATGGCTCCTAAAACTCAGTCTTCAAGACAAGAGGGTTTTCGGGTCTTTATCCGGAGAGGCGAGTTGGGTGCAAGAGATCCTTGAACATTTCATAGTTCAAAAAACAGAAATAAATTAATGAAAGAAAGCAGATCCTAGGAAAGAAAGATTACCGGTAGGAAGACCGGGCTTTGGGGTACGCTCAGAGAAGAGGGGTGCGACCGATGGGACCTATAAAAAAAATAGATCCTATATTAGATAATATACTATAGATAATTCCTATATTAGAAAAGTAAGAAGTATGTGAATATAAATAATCTTAAGCAGAGTGAACTAAGATAAAGATAAAAAGAAGTATAACTAAGAGAAATCAAAGAAGTATAACTAAGCAAAAACTAAGTAAGCTGAGTTAACTCCCCAGCTCAAGAGGAGGTGCCCGGGATCATCCACAGCTCAAGAGTAGAGTAGGTGCCCGGGATCAGGTAGTCGAACTACTCGAATCGGTGCGAGAGTAGAAGGCAAGGCTAAGCCGAAAAAAAGAGAACATCTTCGCTCATCCCGGGAGTAGAGTGACTGACTTACAAGATTCATAGGTTACGGGAGTAGAGTGACTGATTTACGAGACTCATAGGTTCAATGAGTCATTATATAAGTATAAAGAGCCACTCAAATAAGTACTAAGTATAAAATATATAGTATCACATATAAGAGCCATTCATAAGATATACTAGTCATTCACATATACTAGCCATTCAACTAATAAGTAAGGAGGGATAACTAAAAGATATAAGAAAGGAAGGAGCACTCAGAAAAAGCAAAAGAAAGCTCAGTCGATGCTGGGAGCGACAACAGAGGATGACCAGGTGAGACCATAAGAGGCATTTAATTGACTCTTGACTTTGATATTTGAATTCCTAAAGAGACTGTATACCTGCTTCTGCTTCCCCTCTTCCTCTACCGTTAGGCATTTCGTGAGGTGGATTTCTTCTTCCCTACTCCTAAAACGGATTTCTTTTCTCTTTACTTGCATTTTCTTCTTACTCAAATATACCTAGGCATTTCTTGAGCGAAACCTTTGCAAAGTGTATTTTTCTTCCCCTAAAGGGTGGCAGCAATCTCTAGGGCATTTTTTTTCACTATGAAGCTCTTCCTACCAGGAGCTCTTCCAATGTTATATTATATAAGTCTACTTATTTACTATTAAGCTCTTACACTATATATTATAAGTGTACTAATTGACATCCCCAGTGTACTTGTACTGATTGACAAGTGTACTGATTGACATCCCCATTCCCATTATCTAGATTCTCCAGAGAGAAGAGAGAGTAGTCGGCTAAGATCAATTATCTAGAGAGAGTAGTCGGCTAAAATCAGTGGATACTTGCTATCAAGCTGGTCAGGTCAGCACTTCTACACCCTAAACTAAGGAACCCTAAACTTCACCAACTAAACAAATATTAGGACTAAACTAATAGTAGGAGGGACTAAACTAGGAGTCTAATAGTATTCGATTCAGATTCTGCACAATCTCCTTCAACTAGGGATTCAGGGATTCAATTATAGCTTCTGTCTTCGGATTTAATTATAGCTTCCTTCCGTCTTCTTTATTTGGCAAAGTAGTCAGAGAGAGAAATGGTGCGTCGGTCGCTTGAATTGTTGACTTGACTGCTGCTAGTGAGGGGGGCGGTACAGTGACTCTAACTCTTCCGCGCATAAATATGTTGTTCCATTACTCTGATACTTTTTGACTCTTGATAAATGGGTGAGCACACCCGGCAACAAGGGCAACAAGAACTGGAAAGATCCCTTCCATTGAACACGACTTCCTTTGGTAGGTTCCACCAAACCAGCTACTAGTTTCTAGGCCGGGCCAGCTATGTGCTATGAAAGAGTTCTACCATAATTGATTAGATTTTATTCCACCATGCTATGAAAGAGTTCTACCTATACCAACTGAAAATCTTTATACCATAATTGATTATACCAACTGATTCAATGTACTACCTGACCTATTCAGGAGATTCTAAGCCTGACCTATTTAGTGTACTAGTCTTCAAGAGCTTCTAATTAGTGTACTAGTCTTCAATCCTGCTAATGCTAATCTCTCATTTTGTGTACTAGTCTTCAAGAGCTTCTAAACCAGCTAATCTCTCATTTAGCTTCTAAACCCGCTAATCTCTCATTTAGTTCAGTAGTTCGCCGATGACAACTCCGGTACTGGGATAGTTCTTCTACTGGAGGTGGGGACTTGTAGATGCCCTTAGGAATATGGGTTGTTCGTATAGATGCCCTTAGGAATATGGATTGTTCGTAGAATGGGTTAGCGGTCCGGGGTAGACTCGCTACTTATGCGCTTGCACATCTACTTATGCTTTCACATCTCCCACTTAATGGCCTGGGACCTTGAGCGCATCACTTGCACATAGAGCTGACAGGAACCCCAGTCGATTCAATAGGTAAATCACTTGAGCGAATGAAAAGATAGAAAGAGTAGCATGGGTTGAGGTCTTAGAGTACGGGTTAGTGAAAAGACAGAAAGGTTTATCAATCAATTCTCTGGCACCAAAGAAAGAGAAATTCTGCAATGCTCTTTTGTCTTAAAGGGAGAGTGTGACTGAAAACGTTTTATACTGGTTTATGAAACCCAATCTGACCAGCCCTACTATTCCCATTAGCTTTACACAAGCCTCAAGTAGAGGGTCAAGGCTCAACCTCTCCTCGCGCCAGACCTCGCACCCTGATGAGTTCTTGTTTGAAGAGGGCTAAATGAGAGCTCAGGGGCACCTGCACCTACTAGATCAACCTCACCCTAGCTTGCTTTTGAATGCAGAGTCCAGTCTTTTCAGGCTAGGCTTCTATATGAGCTGATCTATCTATCTATTAGATAAAGGCGGCATGACATTAGTTCAAATGCATGCTAGTCGCACTTCAACCATCACTCTAGACTGTACATTGAACCTAATCAAGCCCTCATCCCTACCCGCTATTAGTGCAATCTTTCCGGGCTACTTTTGAAAGCCGGTTATAGTAGCTTTTTTTCTTTGAGTTGACTGTGATAGTTCTTCTCTTGATGTTGGCCGAGCATTTGTATAGTATAATTTAGAAGAATGCGCACGCTATCAAAGCCGGAGAGTGAGAGGCTATAGACCGAACCAAGCCGAACCAAGGACAATGAGGACAAGTACTCAAATGATAAGAGTGTGGTGCATGAGTTCATCAAGTAAGCCAGGTTTCGGGGACAGGTATCAAAGAGAGCAGGGCGAGGAGCTCAGGGTGAACCTGAGATAGGTCTGGGGTGTCCGACTGACAGTAGTCCTGACTCTTTCTTTAGTTAGAAGCGCTCGATAGGGCCACTCAGACAGCACTAGAATTAATTTCTTTCTTTTGGATCCAAAGCAGCTAAAATAGCGCGCAAGTAAGCTCAGACAAGACAGGTAGATGGCGCCGCGCCCCGGCTCAATCAGTCGGGCTAATGACATGCAGCCACAACCATGCATGAGGGACTTTGTAATGGGAGCTGTTAGCGCTGCCGATTCTCAGGTCAGGTATTCTAATATAGAACTCAGAGTAGCAGTACTCTTAGCTCCTGAATTATGAGCTCGCCAATCCGAACTAAGGAGTGGAATGCACCGACGAGGGATCGTCATGATTGAAGTCTAGAAGATAAGGAAACGAGTAGTGGACGATAAAGCAAGTCAACGAGAGCAAGACAGGGATTGGAGCCGAATAGGCGTGACATTTAGGTGACCTCACCGAATGGAGCGAACGAGAAGAAGAGAAGTACGAGAGCGGTCCAGCCTAGGAATATAGGACGCAGAAGGCACCAGTCTCTTCCTGGCAGCCGCTGATCAAGTGGGAATGGAAAATCCGTGCCATTAGCCCTATCGATCGAACTTGCCTCTTCTCTCTACTCATAGACGACCAAGTTCACGAGCGAGATTCAAATCATATCTTATCTAGATCTCAGTTCATCAAAGTCTATTGCGAGACTTAAATTCTCTTTTTATACTAACACATGGTAAATTGCTCGTCTTTCTCTATACATGGGAGACAAAGACTTCAACATTTGAGCTTGTGGTGGAGCAATTCCATAATCTAGAGGTATCAAATCTGGATACACAAGTGTTTGATTTGAGACAGCAGAATCTAGCAAACTGTGCTAGAGCTATCTCAACCTCATCTAGTGGTTCCAGAGGCAAATCTGATCCCAAAAGTAATTCCTCTTTTTATATATTCATGTCAAACAGCCAAGCATACACGGCAGAATAAAATTGAATTCTTTAAGGTCCAATTCTTCACCAGTACTTGATCTCATCAATTATTTCTTTTATCGGGGGATTAAATATACATATGGGATATTAGAAGTAGACTAGGCTGCATATTCAAATGAAAACCTAAATATAGCTCATGTTGGACAAGTTCTTTTGCTGGTTCATATCAAGTATAAATACACTTATGTGTTAATCAGTATGACTTAAGTAATAAATACCATGCAATTTTAAGTACACCAAATTTCAATCATAAAAAACTGAATCCTGTTTCAAGGAGTTGATCCTTAGTGGAAAATTAAACTCAAATGTGTACTACTTTGATAAACAATACATTAGTCACGGAAAAGCAGAGTGACCAAGGACAGGGCCTTTTTAATGCTCATCCCACTTTCACTAACAATGAAATTTAACACTTAAATTTCAAGGAAGGAAATAAAATATTGCTACTCAACTTATGTACCTGATAGCCATGCATTGTTATTTTAAAGAAAAAAAATTGATAAGAGTTATGACCAAACAAAAACTCTTTGCAAGCACACCCATGGCAAGAAGCTAACTTAAGGATTGAATATCACACTTTTCATGATCTTTCCTTTAACTCTCAAATGGTCTTCACATAACATAAGTCACTAACTCATACCTTTTGCAGAAATAAATTAAGAATTGAATATTGCACTTCTCGTCATCTATACTTAACTCTCTAATGGTCCTAAACATCACATACGTGAGTAACTCTTACCCTTTGTTTTTAATAGAGGAACATTCCATGTTTGGCCACAAAGAGGGTAATTTGGTTGAGTATTTTATAGTTCCTACTATGAAAATCAAGGAATAATCCTAGAAATTCCATAAAAATGTTTACTTCGGCAGATAAATAGCAAGGGCACTATGTAGTAGGATGAACAATGGTCTATCAACTGATTCGAGATATTTGAACTCGGCATCTTTTTGAAAATACAACTACTATGGTTCTTTTATAGCCACTTTAACTCATTCTTCTCGATAACGAGTAAATATGATCCCACAATTTATATGTGAGTTCAACTATCTGAAGAGTATCACTAGTTTCTTTCATATGAAATTTGCTACAAGACATCCACTTAAATGAATCCTTTTTCCAATGCAGAGACGTAAACAGCTAAATTTATGCTCTAGTCGGGTTCAATTTTTCTAAATCAGAGTCTAAAAGTAATCACGAGGAGAATCTCAAAAAGTCTTATGCTTCAGTAGTAAGTGTTGATCTTGAAAAGATGCATGTAATTCGTTAATTCTGCACACGTTCATTAAAACTGTAAAAGATCAGAATGACTTGATGTATACAGGTCAAGGTTATGAATGATAATGCTTCGGAATCTGCTCCAGCATGGTGTCCTGCTTCAGGTTATCCAGCTTTTCGTGGCCTTATTTCTAGATCGATTGGTTCTGAAAGCAAAAAAATCCAGAAGACACAATGTATTTAACCTCAGAACCTGAGAACAAAATGAGTAAGAGCAAACCACTACAGAATATGCATGCTGTCATTTTGAAAAGCAATCTACACATCAAATTTGTAGTAGTAATAATCCTTGTAAAGTACCAAGCTCCAAAATGAGTAATAACAAACCACAACTTAAAAGTAAATTGTAGTACTATGGTCTTTCTCCTTCATTTGTATCTTGTAGACTAAACTGTTGTCTCCGGTAGCTCCGGGAGTACGCAAACTGATATGGGTCGTCGAGGCTAGTGTTGGACACTATCTCCGTAAACGATATTGCTCCGCTACGGTGCTCAACGGATAGCAGCAACTCGTTCCCAAGATACAACGACGAATGTCTCGGAATCGTAGCACTCCAAATTCCGAGACCGACGAACTTGCTCGTAGGCTTTTTGGACTCCGAATGCACTAGATGGATGAATGCACAAGGAAGGCTTGAATCGATGAATTCGATGATTTTTCCACCATCTGGAGGGTTCTATTTATACTAATCAAAGAGGTTTGAAGAGAGGATGTGTTCTTTGGGCTGGATCGATCTGGATCGTCCAATTTGAAGGGTTGTAACCCTTCACACAGCCTACTCGAATCTCATCCATCAGATCTGAGGGACACAACCCTCAGATCTCGCTTATTACCATCAGCCATCGGATCTTGATCCATTCACTCCGACGCTTCAGATCAAGTCTCTTCCCAAGCGGTCTGATCGTGACTCTTCGCGATCCAACGCTCCAGATCGCATCACAAGCGATCCATCACACCTCTTTGATCGACGGTTGCTCACAGGTGCGAGCACCAGCTCGCCCATGGATAAAGAGTACCTGTGCTTCTTGTGTTAACTTCATTAACACAGCAACACATATAAGGAAACATTAGCTATCGCCGGTTAGCAATGTGGGACTAAAATCCCATCTTTTCCTTAATATTATTTTGGACACCACTTTAGTCAATTAATTTCTCATTCACCCATAATCGATTTTGAGCAAATTAATAGTCTAGATTTATCTACACGAAACGTAGATTTCGATTTTGAAGTCATATCAGACTTTCAACGATCGATGACACTTTAATTTTGTCTTGAAAAATCATATCCAACAATCCCCCACATGAATGGAAATTAATGCAATGTATGTATGCATGCTGACACTTTACAAGAGTCCAATCGATAAGTCACTGCATCAGGAGAGGTAGCTTGTGGCTTTGAACCTTCCGTAGTGGAATGCTATCGAGTATACTAGGCTGCGCAGTGAACGTGATGTCTTGAACTGCTCAGCTGTTGGTGTATACTTAGACAATAACACCCACACAGAGACCTATCTCACCTACTTTAGGTTCTCATGGTTGGTTCCGTTTCGGCCATGGACACCATCTTGGATTCATGAGTGTTTCATTGAAGCGGCCTGTCTTCACACTCACATAGGTGACACTTCTATCAAGAGTATCCTACCATACTCCACCTTATAAGGTATAGAAGTCATTAAAAGCATAAGCTTAACCTCACTACATGTGGTAGGACAGCACAAATTCATCCTAGGATTGGGATAGAGATAAAATATCTCATGTGCTGTAACACAACTTCTGTAACTTCGTTATCCCATTGAACCAAGATCTTGGGATCTCCAGTCAACAAGGTTGGGTTACCGCTACAGTCATTTTCAGTTGTAGATTTTTAATCTCATTCCTCTTGATGAGCAGTATACTTGATCTCGACTTAGCCCCTTCGTTAGGGGATCTGCCAAATTATCTTTGGATTTGACATAGTCGATTGCAATCACTCCGTTCGAGATCAACTGCCTAATGGTATTGTGTCGACGACGTATATGTCGTGACTTACCATTATACATACTACTCTGTGCTCTTCCAATCGCCGATTGACTATCACAGTGGATCAGTACGGCAGACACAGGTTTCGTCCAGCTCGGAATATCTTCCAAGAAATTCCGCAGCCATTCAGCTTCCTCAGCTGCTTTGTCTAGTGCTATAAACTCGGATTCCATAGTTGACCGAGCAATGCACGTCTGCTTAGTGGATTTCCAAGATACCGCTCCCCCACCGATCGTGAATACATATCCACTAGTGGATTTGGAGTCTTTTGTATCTGATATCCAATTAGCATCACAATACCCCTCCAACACAGCGGGATATTTTCCATAGTGTAATCCATAGTTCATAGTATATTTCAAATACCTAAGAACTCGCATTAATGCTTTCCAATGGGTGTCGTTTGGATTACTCGTAAAACGACTTAGCTTGTTGACCGCACAGGCAATATCCGGACGTGTGCAGTTTGTGAGATACATCAAACTGCCTATTATCCGAGAATATTCCAACTGCGATATGGGTTCACCATGGTTTTTCGCTAAGTGTTGACTTAGATCCATAGGTGTTTTCACTGTAGAGAGATCATGCGCATTGAACCTTTTCAATACTGACTCTACATAATAGGATTGTGTCAAAACTATCCCATCAGATGTCTTGAGAATTTTAATTCCCAATATAACATCTGCTTGACCCATATCTTTCATATCGAAATTCTTGGTCAACATTTTCTTTGTAGTCATGATTACATCATGATTACTGCCCATTATTAGCATGTCGTCTACGTATAGACACACGATTACATATCCTTCAGGTGTGTTTTTGACATAAATGCATTTGTCACATTCATTTATTCTAAATTCGTTTGACAACATTACTTTGTCAAATTTTTCGTGCCATTGTTTAGGCGCTTGTTTAAGTCCGTACAACGACTTAACAAGTCGACACACCTTTTTCTCATTTCCTGGAGCCACGAACCCCTCAGGTTGCTCCATATAAATTTCTTCTTCCAACTCACCATTTAAGAACGCAGTCTTAACATCCATTTGATGTATTTCAAGGTCATATAGTGCTGCAATGGCTATTAGCACTCGTATGGACGTAATCCTTGTTACCGGTGAGTAGGTATCGAAGTAATCAAGATCTTCTTCTTGCTTGTACCCTTTGGCTACAAGTCTGGCCTTATACTTATCAATCGATCCATCAGCTTTATACTTGCGTTTTAGTGTCCACTTACAACCTAATGGTTTATTACCAGAAGGAAGGTCTACTAATTCCCAAGTATGATTATTCCTGATGGACTCGATTTCATTATTGACAGCTTCTTTCCACATTGGAGCATCGGGACTAGAGAGAGCTTCACTTAATGTTCTTGGGTCCATTTCCGACATGAAAGTCATGAAATCTGGCCCGAACGATTTCTCAACTCTAGCCCGTTTGCTACGACGTGGCTCTTCGCTTTGATTGTCAATAGTTCTTTTGTAACAACTAAGTTCAGTAACATCATTTCCGTTTGAACTTCCGTTGTTATCACTTTGAACGTTTCCCTTCTTATTTGGGAATATGTCTTCAAAGAATATCGCATTCCGAGATTCTATGGTTGTTCCCACATGAATATCAGGAATGTCTGACTTATGAACTAGGAAACGGTATGCACTACTATTATGGGCATATCCGACAAATACCGCATCGAACGTTTTAGGTCCGATTTTTACTTGCTTTGGTTTAGGTACTTCGACCTTTGCCAAGCACCCCCACACTTTTAAGTATTTGTACGATGGCTCGCGGCCTTTCCATAGTTCGTATGGTGTTTTATCACTTTTCTTGTGAGGGATTTTGTTGAAAATGTGATTTGCCGATAATATAGCTTCCCCCCACAAGTTCTGAGGTAAGCCTGAATTTATCAACATGACATTCATCATCTCCTTTAGTGTCCGATTTTTACGTTCGGCAACACCATTCGATTGAGGTGAGTAAGGTGCCGTTGTCTGATGGATAATGCCAGATTCTGAACAGAATTCATCAAACGGTGCACCATATTCTCCACCTCTATCGCTACGAATTATTTTAATTCGTTTGTCAAGTTGATTTTCAACTTCTGTTTTATAGGTTCTGAACGCCTCTAAGGCTTCGTCTTTACTTCTTAAAAGAAAGACATAACAGAACCTCGTGCAGTCATCGATAAAAGTAATGAAATACTTTTTACCTCCTCTAGTTTGCACGAATTTCAAGTCACATAGATCACTATGTATTAACTCTAGAGGAGTCGTTGACCTTTCCACCGAATGAAAAGGTAGTTTCGTCAATTTAGCTTCCACACACACTTCACATTTGTGTGTTTCGTCAACATTGACGTTCGGTAATAAATTTAATTTGATGAGACGTTTCAGCGTATTATTATTGACATGCCCAAGACGATCATGCCATAAATTGAAACACTCAACAATATAGCTGGAAGCTTTTATTTTATTACCTTCAAAATCACGGTGTACAGTCATTACAATCATTTTGAACAGATTTTGTTCCAAATATCCCTTACCTACGAAGACACCGTTCTTCGTAAGTACAAAGTTGTTGGACTGGAACACTAGTTTGAATCCGGCTTTCACAAGTGCCGATCCAGAAACTAAATTCTTTCTGATGTCTGGAACATGAAGCACATCAATAAGAGTTAGCTCCTTCCCAGACGTCATCTTCAGAACCACTTTCCCGAGTCCAACAATCGGGGATGTCATGGAATTGCCCATATAGAGCTTTCTTCCATTTATCGGGGTATACATGGAGAACATATCCTTGTCTGAACAGACGTGACGGGTTGCTCCAGTATCGATCCACCATTGCCTCGGGTTGTCCACCATGTTGGCTTCGAACACGACTGCAGTGAGATCCAGGTCCTCAAGAGAGGTTGCGACGTGGTTCGCTGCATTCTTTGGCCCGCTGGTTGGCTTCTTTGGGCGTCTGCACTCCTTGGACATGTGGCCTGACTTCCCACAGTTGTAGCAGGAGCCCTTGAACTTCTTGACTTGAGCCTTCTTTTTGAACTGCTTCGTCTTCTTGGCGTTCGGCTCAATCAGATTGGACATCTCGTCGATAGTCCGCTTTGTTCCTCTAGAGTCGGATAACTTTCGATTATCCTCCTCTATTCGTAGCCTCAGGATCAGGTCTTCCAGTCCCATCTCCTTTTGCTTATGCTTGAGGTAATTCTTGAAATCCTTCCATGACGGAGGGAGTTTCTCGATTACCGCAGCCACTGCGAATGACTCGTTCAGCTTCATTCCTTCGGCATCCAGATCATGCAGTATTAATTGCATATCTTGGACTTGAGATGCCACGCTCTTGGAATCCACCATCTTGAAATCCAGAAACCGTCCGACGATGAATTTCTTCAGTCCGGCGTTTTCGGTCTTGTATTTCTTCTCAAGTGACTCCCACAGAGATTTTGCCGTCTCCAATGAACAATACACGTTGTACAACGAGTTGTCCAATGCGTTGAGAATATAATTTCGGCATAGGAAATCTCCGTGTGACCACGCATCGCTAGCAGCCTTGCTACCATCTGTAGCGGCTGGCGGGTCTTCACGCAAAAACCGTACGAGGTTTAGCGTTGTCAGGTAGAACAGCATCTTTTGCTGCCATCTTTTGAAATCGGCTCCGTTGAATTTCTCCGGCTTCTCTCCGTGCGGAATTGATGTCGGCGGCATGGCGGTTGGAACGGCTGTCGGAACGGTCGTCGGAACGTCATTGGTAGCCATATCAGATTGCACGAATATCGTTTACGACTGTTGTCTCCGGTAGCTCCGGGAGTACGCAAACTGATATGGGTCGTCGAGGCTAGTGTTGGACACTATCTCCGTAAACGATATTGCTCCCCTACGGTGCTCAACGGATAGCAGCAACTCGTTCCCAAGATACAACGACGAATGTCTCGGAATCGTAGTACTCCAAATTCCGAGACCGACGAACTTGCTCGTAGGCTTTTTGGACTCCGAATGCACTAGATGGATGAATGCACAAGGAAGGCTTGAATCGATGAATTCGATGATTTTTCCACCATCTGGAGGGTTCTATTTATACTAATCAAAGAGGTTTGAAGAGAGGATGTGTTCTTTGGGCTGGATCGATCTGGATCGTCCAATTTGAAGGGTTGTAACCCTTCACACAGCCCACTCGAATCTCATCCATCAGATCTGAGGGACACAACCCTCAGATCTCGCTTATGACCATCAGCCATCGGATCTGGATCCATTCACTCCGACGCTTCAGATCAAGTCTCTTCCCAAGCGGTCTGATCGTGACTCTTCGCGATCCAACGCTCCAGATCGCATCACAAGCGATCCATCACACCTCTTTGATCGACGGTTGCTCACAGGTGCGAGCACCAGCTCGCCCATGGATAGAGAGTACCTGTGCTTCTTGTGTTAACTTCATTAACACAGCAACACATATAAGGAAACATTAGCTATCGCCGGTTAGCAATGTGGGACTAAAATCTCATCTTTTCCTTAATATTATTTTGGACACCACTTTAGCCAATTAATTTCTCATTCACCCATAATCGGTTTTGAGCAAATTAATAGTCTAGATTTATCTACACGAAACGTAGATTTCGATTTTGAAGTCATATCAGACTTTCAACGATCGATGGCACTTTAATTTTGCCTTGAAAAATCATATCCAACATAAACTTTATGTAAAGCAAAAATTAACAAGAAACACCATGACCACAATGTCAACTTGGGTAATTATGACAGAGTACCTTCCTTGGCCTCCCTATTGCCTGTTGGCTATGCCATGTATGTGAAGGATAATAATAGCTTCCCAAACAACTAAATAAATCATACTGTAGATTTTTTTTTTCCTTCACTAGTGCCATGTCAACTTACTTTACACAAACCCAAGAATACAATCAACAATATCTACGGCATTAACATATTGAATCATAAATTTTAAACTGGAAATGGTCACTTGGTAAAGAACAGCATACTATAACAAATATAGACATTATCATTTGCAAGGGAAGTTGTGGAAGAGGAAGGCATTGCCCTCACCTTCAGTAACCTTCATCTCCATGAACGTATCAGGTTCAACCTCGCGAACTTTTGGCAAAGCTGAAGTTAGAATACACAAATAAGTATGATTTATTATGTTGTCACATGTATATTGCTAAACATTATCATAATGAATGTAAATAGACATACACATGATCTTCTCTACGATTTCTTTAGAAACCTCACAATTGAAAATAAAATAATGCTTGAAACAAGCACTGTATATCGATTTGCTTGCTTTCTCTTCACTGTAACACCAAACCAGTTAGCAGAGTGTTAGGAGAAGATTAAAAGAAACACAGGAAACAATTTAAAGAACTCAGAGCCTTCACATCCACTCTTTGAAAGAAGCATCTTAGAGCGGAGCCAGGATTTTTATCGAGGGGGGGTCATTTTTTAACATCGCCTATAAGGATTTTGCTCTCATCAGTTCAGTCCCATTTCTAAAGTTTTTTTATTGCATTAATTAAGTGTTGATATAATATATACATATAAATGATGCTGATTAATCATATGAATGAATCTAATCCTATGTCTTATGCAATTGCCTTAAATCCTTTTACTAGGTAGTCTAACATGAATATGAATCTGAACATAATTCATTGTTTTATATAAATTAATAACTTAGCTTCAAAAATAAGTGCATCCATGGGGAAAGCGAAGGGTAAAGTTATTTCGAGTGAAAACTATTTCAAGTATAATATTAATGTGATGACTAAAAAAATCTAGAACAAGAATTACTCCAACTATATTTGTCAATTGCATGCATTAAGATCATTAAATTGAAAAATATATAAATGTGAATATAAATTAGTGAGATCGGCTATCAATTGTTACTGTCCCTAGATCGAGTTTAGTTCTTTCATAGTTTTTTCGATCTACTTGCTGGATTCAAGGCAGACAGCCTTATAGATACATATAATCACTGGAGACTTTAATCAGTGATGGATCGGAGTAGTCTTTGGAATGAGACCAGAAGAGTACTCGAGGCCTACACAAAATGAAAATTCTGAATTTTTGTGTCTGTGTACGATAGATCGTGGAGCCCAGCAACTGATTGCTGGAAGTGAAGAGGATTAAAATTCTACTAATGTTTAATAAATATATTCCTTCTGCATATGATCTCACTCTGAATTACATATATACTGAACAATTATGTTCTGCACCAACAATTCATTAATCATTATTGACGTATTCTTCCAATCTCCATAGAGTTTAATAATCTGCCATGTGATCTAATTCTAGTGTATGAGATGAATACATAGATTACTAGTTTATATACTGGGACAGTTTTATAGCTAGGTCAGAGGGTTTTGGGAGTGGGAATGTCGTTGAGTTGTGGCGTCAACCAAAGCGATTGGTCCCCTTTCCAATTTCCAATGGTTCTCTTCTCTTGAGTCTTTCCTTCTCTCTCTCTTTCTCTCTCTTCACATATGTAAACTGTTAACTCAGTTCACGCGAAGCATGCGCCCAAGTGATAGGGGCAGGGGGGCAGGGGGGCTGCCGCCCCCAGGTGCCCCCACTGTAGCTCCGCCCCAATGGTGGACTTGGTGGTATCTTAGTCAAAGAGTTGGGCCAATCTTCCTAATTTCGTCAATCATGCTATAGTTCTTATAGAAAAGATAGATCACTCAGAGCACAAAGTAGAGAACGGCTGACCTGTCAAGAATCTCTGCTAGTATTTTGATATAGTAATGAATAATCTGGTCACGGGCAGGGCAGGGCCGGCCCTGGCCCAGGGCAGCCAGGGCCCCCAAATTAACAGGGCCCCCAAATTGAACGGCCAATATGGGCCCTAAAAAAATTGATGGACGGCTGGCGAGTTGAGGTCGTATCTCCCCCACGGCTTCCACGGAGGAGGCGACGACTAGGTCGACCTGACCGAGCCGGAGAAGCAAGAGTGGGCCATGAACTCTGGAGAGGTGGCGGAGCGTGCCGTGGGGATTGGCACCGACAAGGTGATGGCTGTTTCCGATGAGGGGAAGCTTAGGAGGGCCAGGCGGAAGAGGTGCCACCTTTTGTGCCTCCTTTGAAGGCTTCCTTAGCTTCTGCAGTGTTACGATGAAGAGGAAGAAGACTAGAAGAGGAAGAGAGTGATGAAGAAGGGAGAAAAGAGAAAAGTAGTGATGAGATGGCTTCCATTGTAGTAGCTGATATGATCCCTGCACTAATCAACTGATGAAACTTAGTGATTAATTAATGTTTGTGTGGATTGATGATCTATCGCTCTTTTTTTCCATGTATTTATAGATGATTTTTCAGGAGTAATTAGAGCATCACCTGTTTGCTCAGTCCATAGACGCCTTCATCCTCTGAAAAAAAAAATCTTGTCGTCCCCTTTTTTTTCGATATTTTCCAAGTCAACTATTTTAAGCCTTAATCCAAAATAAAGTCAGAAAAGATAAACAACCATGGAATTAGAGTTTGGTTGGAACGATAGGTCAAGTAAATCCAACTTTTAGGAAGAATTTTAAAGAGCGTTTGATCCAGCTAATCAATAAAAAATAGAAAATATTGAAGGTCACTGAAATTGTTCTGATAGAGTTGCAGTTCTTTGTTTTCAGTTTTTTTTTTCAATTCCATTTCTGAATCTGCATGTTTTCTTACATCATTGTTTGATTGTTTGAAGGATCGAAGTATTTTTATGTCAAATAAAAAATTGTTATAGTAGAATGGTTCTAAAAACTGATAATTAATTTTTCAAAAAATTGATAATTTAAACATAACAACAACTAATTAAAAATTAATTGAATTTTATTGTGCTAGCTAGTACATTAAAGCTATGTATTTAGTTTTCCATTCTCACATAAAATATACAAAAAAAATTACTTTGTTCTAGAATAATCAGATAACGTTTTAGCATGTTAACAATCAGTTGAATTTGTACGATAATGGATCGATAATGGTTATCATTTTAAATAGAAAAAATTATTTTTTATTTAAATATTATTTAAAGTATAGTTATAATTTTAAATAGAAGAAATTATTCTTTTTTGCCTTGTTTGGAGCATATTGTTTCGTATAAATTTTTTTTATTTTGGAACTCTTATTAATTAAAAATTATAATTTATCAAGCTCTAAAAATTAAATATGTTAGGCCCAAAACTTATAATTCGCCCAGGGCCCTTAGGCAACCAGGACCGGCTCTGGTCACGGGTGAGGGAAGGATCGGGTGGATCCACCACTACAAAAAACCTAGATTAGCGATCGAATTTTCGGTCGCTAAATCCGATTAACGACCGATTAGCAACGGAAAAAAAATCGTTAAAAATTTCGTCGTAATTCAATTTAGCGACCGAAATAGAATTCGGTCACTAATTTTAACGACTGAATTCAAAATCGATCGCTAATTTTAGCGACCGATCTAAAATTCGGTCGCTAAAATTAGCGATCGAATTCTATTTCGGTCGCTAAAGTTAGCGATCGAATTCAAAATCGGTTGCTAATTTTAGCGACCGAAATAGAATTTCAATCGCTAATTTTGTCATTAATATTAAAAAAAATTTATCATTATCTTATGATTATATTTACATACAATCAACATTAAAGCTCTTTCTCATACAATCTATATTTGTAATCCATATTTAAATTACATATCACAAATTTATGTAAATGATCAAAAAATTAATTTTTATTGAAGACAAACTTGTTCATACATAGAATTGTAACAAAAATAATTTTTGAAATGAAAAGATCAAATAGAAAATAACACTCTTAGCGACCGAATGAAAAGATCAAATAGAAAATAACACTCTTACACTCGATTTCGGTCGCTAATTTAGCGATCGATGCCAGTTCGGTCGTTAATTTAACGATCGAATTCAAGTTCAGTCGCTAATTTAACGATCGATGCTAGTTCGGTCGCTAAATTAGCGATCGAATTGTAATTCAGTCGCTAAATTAGCGACAGAACTTGAGTTCCGTCGTTAAATATTAATGACTGAATCAAGATTCTGTCGTTAAATTCTTTCCTCATCGTAAAATCCTACAATTACCGACCTAATCAAATTTCGGTCGCTACTGTAGCGACCGAATTTTAACTTCGGTCGTTAAATAGCGATCGAGTTTTAATTTCGATCGTAAATTAGCCACTGAACTTATGTCCGTCGCTAAATTAGCGACCGATTAAAATTTGGTCGCTAATTTAGCGACCAATTAGAATTCGGTCGCTAATTAGCGACTGAAGTTAAAATTCGTGCACGACGACACACCAGTGCCGAATGCCGCAGCCGTATATGCTCCAGAATGGCGAGGGCCGAGTCGCAAAACCACGGAGTCCAGACCCTACCGGACGGACGGGAACGGCAGAAAATCAGGGCGCTTCCAGGGAGAGAGATCGTCGGAATGCGAGCAGAAGGAACGCCATCCCGGCTGAAACGAAAACCTAGAGAGCGGATGAAGATGTTAGAATTTATAGACGAGAAGAAACTTCTCGACGTGAGCGAGGAACTGCCATGAACAAGGCAGCAAGTTTATGTGAAATAACAATCGACCAGGGACAGTTAGCGACCGAATTAAAATTTATACTATCCTCATACAAGGCACAAAGTTAGATGATGGTACTAATTTTAACGATCGAATTCAACAATCGGACTGCTAATTTAACCAATGCAATCATCCAATAAGTCAGGACAACAGTAGCTGAAAATATGCAAGTGACAAAGCAAAAAAGAATGCAATATATTCGAAAAGAAGAGAACGGCTTACCTATCAAGAACTTCTGAAAGTATTTTGATATAGTAATGTATAATCTGGTCACGGGTAGTGAGGGAAGGATCGGTGGATCCACGATGACACACCAGTGCCGAATGTCATGAGCGATTGTGCACCAGAATAGCGGGTCGACCGGCAGAGTCGCAAACCCACGGAGCTCTTCCTAGGGAGGACGGGAGAGAATGTCGTAGCTCGGCCGAGTAGCAAAACCACAGGACCCCGCCGCCGGGTAGCAAAACCCCGGGAGAGAGATCGTGCGAGCAAAAGTAACGCCATCCCGGCTGAAACGTTCGGCGGAAATGTTCTCGCCGGCGATAATCGAGTGGACCAGAATCTCAACGGCGTCCCTGTCCAACAGTATTCCGGAGAACTACTACTACAACGCCGTCGCTCATCGTAAAATCCTACAATTACCGACCCAATCAAATTTCGGTCACTACTGTAGCGACCGAATTTTAACTTCGGTCGTTAAATAGCGATCGAGTTTTAATTTTAATCGTAAATTAGCCACTGAACTTATGTCCGTCGCTAAATTAGCGACCGATTAAAATTTGGTCGCGGACCGATTAGAATTTGGTCGCTAATTTAGCGATCGAATTTTAATTGGTCGCTAAATCCGTCGCTATTTATGGATTTTTTTGTAGTGCACGACGACACACCAGTGCCGAATGCCGCAGCCGTATATGCTCCAGAATGGCGAGGGCTGAGTCGCAAAACCACGGAGTCCGGACCCTGCCGGACGGACGGGAACGGCAGAAAATTGGGGCGCTTCCAGGGAGAGAGATCGTCGGAATGCGAGCAAAAGGAACGCCATCCCGGCTGAAACGAAAACCTAGAGAGCGGATGAAGATGTTAGAATTTATAGACGAGGAGAAACTTCTCGACGGGAGCGAGAAACTGCCTTCAGTGCCATCGTCCAACAAATGACATTTGTTTATTTTTTTAAAATTTTCATTTAATTTTATTTTTAATTAATTATGTTTTTAAAAAATTTTATTATGTTTTTAAAAATTTTTATTATGTTTTTAAAATTTTAATTTTAAAAATTTTAATTAAATTTTTAAAATTTTATTAACTTTTCAAAAATGTTATTGAATCATTAAACTTTTTAATATAATCAATTCTTAAAAATTAACTAACTAATTCTTAAATGTCAATCAACTAATTAACGAATTCTTAAATGTTAATCAATTAATTAAACAATTCTTAAACATTACATACGTGAGTACCACCACTACAAAAAAACCTAGATTAGCGACCGAATTTTCGGTCGCTAAATCCGATTAACGACCGATTAGCGACGGAAAAAAATCATTAAAAATTTCATCGTAATTCAATTTAGCGACCGAAATAGAATTCGGTCACTAATTTTAACGATCGAATTCAAAATCGATCGCTAATTTTAACGATCAATCTAAAATTCGATCGCTAAAATTAGCGACCGAATTCTATTTCGGTCACTAAAGTTAGCGACCGAATTCAAAATCGATCGCTAATTTTAGCGACCGGAATAAAATTTCAGTCGCTAATTTCGTCATTAATATTAAAAAAAATTTATCATTATCTTATGATTATATTTACATACAATCAACATTAAAGCTCTTTCTCATACAATCTATATTTGCAATCCATATTTAAATTACATATCACAAATTTATGTAAATGATCAAAAAATTAATTTTTATTGAAGACAAACTTGTTCATACATAGAATTGTAACAAAAATAATTTTTTAAATGAAAAGATGAAATAGAAAATAACACTCTTATTTTCCGAACTGAAAAGATCAAATAGAAAATAACACTCTTACACGATTTCGGTCGCTAATTTACGATCGATGCCAGTTCGGTCGTTAATTTAACGATCGAATTCAAGTTCAGTCGCTAATTTAACGACCGATGCTAGTTCGGTCGCTAAATTAACGACCGAATTGTAATTCAGTCGCTAAATTAACGACTGAACTGGAGTTCCATCGTTAAATATTAATGACTGAATCAAGATTCTATCGTTTAACTTCGGTCGTTAAATAGCGATCGAGTTTTAATTTCGATCGTAAATTAGCCACTGAACTTATGTCCGTCGCTAAATTGCGACCGATTAAAATTTGATCGCTAATTTAGCGACCGATTAGAATTCGGTCGCTAATTAGCGACTAAAGTTAAAATTCGATCGCTAATTTAGCGATCGAATTTTAATCGGTCGCTAAATCCGTCGCTATTTATGGGTTTTTTTGTAGTGCACGACGACACACCAGTGCCGAATGCCACAGCCGTATATGCTCCAGAATGGCGAGGGCTGAGTCGCAAAACCACGGAGTCCGGACCCTGCCGGACGGACGGGAACGGCAGAAAATCGGGGTGCTTCCAAGGAGAGAGATCGTCGGAATGCGAGCAGAAGGAACGCCATCCCGGCTGAAACGAAAACCTAGAGAGCGGATGAAGATGTTAGAATTTATAGACGAGGAGAAACTTCTCGACGGGAGCGAAGATTATTCCAAACATGGATTCAAGTTTATGTGAAATAACAGATCGATTACTGGGACAGTCATTCAAGAATATAAATATACTATCCTCATACAAGGCACAAAGTTAGATGATGGTACTAATTTCCCCACGCTCTAACAACACTGCCATTTAACCAATGCAATCATCCAATAAGTCAGGACAACAGTAACTGAAAATATGCAAGTGACAAAGCAAAAAAGAATGCAATATATTTAGAAAAGATCGGAACGGCTTACCTATCAAGAACTTCTGAAAGTATTTTGATATAGTAATGTATAATCTGGTCACGGGTAGTGAGGGAAGCATCGGGTGGATCCACGACGACACACCAGTGCCGAATGTAGCGAGCGGTTGTGCACCAAAATAGCTGCCCCACCGGCAGAGTCGCAAATCCGAGGAGTGCGGACCTATCCGGACGGGAGAGAGATGTGTCGTGTCGAATGCCGTAGCTCGGCCGAGTAGCAAAACCCCGGGAGAGAGATCGTGCGAGCAAAAGTAATGTCATCCCGACTGAAACGTTCGGCGGAAATGTTCTCGCCCAAATCTCAACGGCGTCCCCGGAGAAGTTGAGAACTACTACTACAACGCCGTCGCTCACAGTCACACACTACCTAATTGGCTAGCTGATAGACGGGCCGGACCGGGCCGGCCAAAAGCCCACCAAATCTGATGGCTAAAGTTTAAGGAGATAATCCCATTCTTAAATCTTTTAATTAATCTTTACCTAACATGAAGATTTGGAAAGTCATTTAGAGGAGAGGAAGGTAAAGATAATCGAAGAGTGAATTAAAAAATTAATGATGTTTGGATAATAATTAATATAAGGCACTAACTAGCACATGATTTTTTATATATATTAAAAAGAACTTTGTACATAGTGAAAAATTAAAAATAACTTTGACTGCCATTTTATTTCATATTTGGGAGCAACCGTTTTATTTCATGGAGACATTAATAGTAATAACACACCGTTTAAGTTTAACATGGGAAGTGCCCAAACAGAGTTGGGCTTGGCGGTCGATTCAGCGTGTCCAAATCGCTCGGTTTGTTGTCGGACGCACCGAGTCCGATCGGACGGGCTTGGGGCCGACGCTTACTGCCTTCTCGCTTCGGCAGCTCAGGAGACCGCTGCATCGCCTCCTGCCGCCGCCGCCGGCGAAGCGTTGGCGTTCCACTTCGACGATGCGGAGGTCGTCGCAGTGAGAGGCTGCGCTGGAGAAGTTGGCCAAGCTCGCGCGGTCGAAGCCCTCCGCAGTGGTGACACTCCATTGGACGCTCACCTCGCTTGGGGCGTAGCACTCGCTGGGCGCGATGGACGGCGTAGCCTCATGATCGACGCCTCGCCGGACATGCTCGTGAGAGTCGCGCCAGCGGTACATCGACTGGGTGGAGAAGCTCTCGATCTCAAAAAGGTCCGAGCTTGCGTCGCTCGCCGCGTCGTCATCCACCGGGAGCTTCGGAATCACCGGAAAGGTGAAGCTATTGCGGCCCACCTCGTCTGAGAACGGGAAAACGACAGAGCGGTGTTGGAAATCTGACGGGGCATTCGCCGAATCCGCCGTCTCCTTCGTTGGCCGGAAGATCTCTAGGGATTCCCGCGGAGGCTCTTGGGCGGAGTTGACCGAAGAAGGATTCAGGACGGGGAAGGAGAAGCCGGCGGGATTCCCGAATGGGATGGCCGAGCTGACGGTGAGGCGATCAACTTCCGGCGGAAATGTTCTTGCCGGCGATAATCGAGTGGAAGCACTAAAAACACTGGGATTCGGGGAACAAATTCTAGGTGGTATCTTCACTTTTCTCATCTCCTCAACGCCAAACTCTCTCTTGATCTCTTCTGTCTTGGCTCTCTGCGGAATGCTACTCAAACCCACTTCCGTTTCCCGAAAGATGGGAGTTTTAGCGATGACAGAGGAGGACTTCAACTCCAAACCGGAATGAAGCGGGCTTATTAGTTCTGAGCACTTTTCGTCAACATCAACCGCCTTCTTCCCCAAGCACGGGCAGTTTCTGCGGAAGAGCCGGCGGCCGGAGGACGATGGCGACTTGGAGGGATACTTGCGGGCGGAGTTGGCAAGGAGGCCGGAGTGGCTGTTCCAGCTGGCCTCCGACGAGGCCGTCGTCGGCGCCGAGTGGATCGAGGTGGTGCGGCCGAGTTTAGCCTGACCGTCATCCCTCGGGTAAAGGTCGCACCTTTCTGCCGGCCCGTTGAGAAATATGGTCGCCTTCACGGGTTCGTGCCCTTCGTTAAAGTAGCGCTCGGCGTCGAATATGCTGATCTCGGTGTCGTCGAAGCAGCGGCCACTGCGGCCTGCAGAGGCAGCGGAACGGGAAGAGACGAGAGTGGCTTCTGCTCCGAGGTGCGGTTTTGGGGGAGCGGTGGACTGCATGGTGGTTGGGCCGCGTGTAAAGCTTGAAGTGACTCCGTAGTACCTCTCCATCACCACTCTCCCAAAGTTGATTCCTAAAGGAGAAACTGTTGAGAAAGACACAGAGGAGACGAGGCCAGTGAGAGGTTTAAGTAGAGCTGAGAAATTCGACTGACAACGCATATATTCTTATCTTCTGGTAGAAATTCAGAAAATATTAGTGTTAATTCAGTGATTCAGACTTCAGAAGAAGATCTTAGGCTGCAGTTTATCCGGATCAACACGCTAAATTAGCTGTAGCTGTAGCTGTAGAAGTCCCTATTTCAGGCAGCAGTTTTGGTTGTTCATGCTTGTCGTGACTGGCTTGCTTGTTTCTCTTCCCCTTACAAATCAAACAAGATCAGTGCATCATTAATCAACTTTCTAAAAAGCTAGGCAGCTGGAGAGTTTCAATCATTTTTTTTCCCAGAGAGCAATATGACAAAACTGCTGCATGTGAAGAACCAATGATTCATTCACTTATTCCATCACTGTTAACTTTCGCTTGACCAGGTTGGTTGACTCGTATGCCTTCCGAGCATGTGCACAGTAGCAAACATGCTTATTTGCATTCCAAACTGGAAGTGAATTCCCTGACCCTCACCACCATTTTTTGGTAAAACCTTAAATCTTCATTACCTTTTGGTGAGAGTTAATTAAGGCTCATTTTGGCTGTCCACACACGCAACTCCACATGGAATCCATGGCTTGATTGGATATGATGTTGCTTGACCTTGTAGGCTGTAGCACCATCGCTTTTAAGATTTTTGTTGGCATCGTTAAGCTGAAAATTCTACTACCTTCTTCACATTGCTGTCATTGTTTTCTTGCTGCAGAGATGCACATACAAACAACTACGGTAGACGTGGAAGGGAGATTATATTTGTTTTAAAAGTAGCTGCGGTTTCATAAATGATTGAGGTTCTACGTGTGTTGTTCTGAGCCAAGTGATCGATCGACCATGCAAGATGAGTACGAGAGGAAGAACCACGCGACACTTGTTTCCTAAAACGAGCGCACAGTTCATGGCTACAATCTTGGTGATCGGTAAATGCACTCCATTGCAGTGTAAGACGCAACAAACTCGAGCATTTTATGCCTGCTGATGCTTTTGAATTATAGTCGATGTTCTTTTGACGATTGCTAGAGAATTCTGATAGGAACAGAAGGGAAGAGATGGACATTCTCGAGGAACGCTGTTACTAGAACGGATTGAAGGATTGAAGTATCTACATTCACATGTCATTAAACTGGGATTCGAA
The DNA here is from genome assembly GCF_044706935.1 of Curcuma longa. NCBI lineage: Eukaryota > Viridiplantae > Streptophyta > Magnoliopsida > Zingiberales > Zingiberaceae > Curcuma > Curcuma longa. Next base: position 11,222,135 of record NC_133871.1, read on the forward strand.
TGATGAAGAGAAAAAACATTCAAGAAACTAAAAGGTTTAAAGCCAAATCTCTTTCTATCAGCAATCTATTTCTTGGCCAATTGGGTAGCGTAAAGTTGCTCTCGGAACTCTCCAAAATCCAACAGAAGACAACCAGTTCAATGTCAATGTCCACTCCTGAAAACACTGAGATCAACGTGCCAATCTTATCTCATCATTTTTATTATTTGATGATTAATCGATGCCATAAACAGGCGCTGAAGCAGTGGTTGGTTTGCTCTTAGCCACAGCAGTGAGTTTTCTACAAGATTACAACCGATGCATGAATAACATAACGAAACGATTCTGGAACACACAATTCCTCAAGGGAAAGATGGCTTCTTTTCCGAGTGCAACTTTCAACTGTTTCTTTTCTCTCAAATGGCATGCCCATACCTGCGTAGGGCCTAACTGCTGTGGCACGTACAGCAACCGCAGATGGCTCTCACCTCTAGTTTGTCTCGTTCACGCCAACATGTCACCTCCAAACAGTCCTTGTACATAATTAAAGCAGTGAACAGATGGGCTGTATAGCAGTAGTTTCCAGTAGCTTCCACTGTATTGTATCAGACAAATGGACAAAAAGATTACTGTTTCAGTTATACAACAACAACGTATAATCATTCCATGCAGCAAAAGGAACTAAATAAATTCTCAAAAGTAAATCTAAACAAGAAATGATGGTACTGAAATGAGAAACATACTACTTACAAGGTTGTAGAAGTTATTGATGGAACACACATTCAGTTGAATTGCAGGGAGATGTTGGTAGTAGAAGTGCTCACATCAGCATAAGGTGTGTTCTCGATAGGTGGTAGTTGGGCCAGCAACAATGGTTAATAGTGGTAGTGCTTGTATTCACATAGTGATCGGCAACACTTAAGGTTGCAATATGTTGTATCAGAGGAAACAAAGGAAACATGCAACTTAACTCACGGAGATGAAGGCGACTATTGTTTGAGTCGATACAACTTCTTTGTTGTGACTACTTTGTGGCTTCTGCACTTGGCTTGCCTTTTATAGTCATCTTAGTATCCTTGATTCTCAAGAGTACAGAAATAACAATGCCTTACATACTTGCAAAGTCCTAGAAGTGCTCACATCAGCATAATTTTTCAAGTTTTTATTTAATCTCACTCGTCTTTCTTGCCCATGCCTGTGTAGGGCCTTGACAGTAGCATATCTAAAACTTGCAGATAAATATCACCCATACTCTGTCTTAATCAACCTAACATGCTATCATTTACGGTGGCAAGTAATTCTGACATTGTAATTCATGCAGAATTATTCTTCAAGAAAAACTTAGAACTGAGCAGTCTAGCAGAGCCATTTTCCATGGAAATTGAGTTTTCCTGGCTAAAGGAAGACCTCTTTAGAATTTCTCTTTTCAGTAGTTCTTTGGGGGATATATTTAGTTTGATAGATTGAATTTGGCCTATCTAACTCTTGTGCCTACAAAAGAGGAGCACATATGACAAGGGACTTCAGTCTCAAATTTTCAAAAAAAAAAAGTCAGTAAGAAGAAAAACATGTGATTGTTCCTATGTGACATATAGAAGAAAGAGGAAGCTATCATAAAGATTAACTATGAGAAAATTTTTGATAAGGTAAACTCGAGTAATCTGTGCAGGGATTTCCTCTAAGATGGCTTAGTTAATAATATTCTGAGAGCATCCATTTTTCTTTTAAGAACTAGTGGATTTATCAGAGAGAGAGAGGGAGAGAGGGAGAGAGAGAGAGCACATTACACAAAAAGCTAGACATGGACTTGGGAAAGAACGTCAAATTACACACTAAATAACATTCCCGAATCCATATGTGTGAAGGAATTCCAAACAGATACAGCATCACGCCCTGGGCTTGCAGACGATGGTGGAATGCTTGAGGATGTGGAGGCTGAACTGCCCGCCTTTCTCGGTGGTGTCCACCTTGTCCGTTCCCGGCGGCGGCAACAGGCAGAAGTTCTGCACTAGGCGGCCGAGGGTAATGCCGAGGATGGGGAGGGCGAGGATGATGCCAGGGCAGCTACGGCGGCCGACACCGAAGGGCAAGTACCGGAAGTCATTGCCGTTTGCCTCCACCTTGGCCTCCTCCTCCAAAAATCGTTCCGGCCGGAACTCCTCGGGGTTCTTCCAGTGGGCGGGGTTGTTGGCGAGCCACCAGGCATTGACCAGGATCTTGCTCTCGGCAGGGATGTCGTAGCCACCGAGCTTGGCATCGTGAAGGTTCATGTGGGGGACGAGCAAGGGGATGGCCATCCGCAGTCGGAGGGTCTCCTTGATAACTGCCTGCAGGTAGGGCAGCCTTTGGATGTCCGGCTCCGTGATCGGCACACCCTCGCCCAACACAGTGTCCAGCTCCGCCCGGAGTTTGCGCTGGATCTCCGGGTGGTTCACCAGCTCAGCCACGCCCCACTCAATCGACCACAACGTCGTCTCGATGGCTGCAAGCGATTGAATTTGCAAAAACATAAGTTAACTGCTACATGTCAATAAATATAAACGAAGTTGTTTTACATCAGCAAAAACAATTTTGTTCAGAGACATAAATCATATATATATATATATAAATCTATCACGGATTATTAATTGTAACTAATTATTGATATGGATGATTTATCGAATATACTTCCTCAATCAAAAATAAACAGTTGGGTAAACTGATATGAGTTTGCAAAAATTAGAAGGTAAAATATAATTTAAATTTTAGAGGACAAAAGAATATATTGTAAAACTCCGGAGCAATGTCCAAATTTCTTCAAAGAAAACTCAACTTTAAAAAGTTCTAGAACGGGAAATAAAAAAAACTATCAAAATAATAAGATAATAGATATATCAGATTATTTTTCTGTGAAATAACGGAAAGTCTAATTGATAATTGAAAAAAAAAAAACACGAAATAAAAATAACAATAAAATTCAAAGAGAGGGCAAAGTGAACAACTAAAAAATTAGGAGGCAAAGTGAAATTTTTAGAGATGACCGGTTGAAAGTTATGACATAGGTAATTGCCCAAATGCGCCAATTGTAGTCAAAATCCCATGGCCACAAGGACACCAAAGTGACGACAAAGTCCTCGTTGTTTAGTTTTCCTATATTGGGTGCTAATTGGATATTAAACAAATTTGTGGTAGGCTGCCTGTCACAATCTACAAGAAAAGAGGATGAGATGATGCATCAATCTTTAATAGTCGTTTTCTATCTTGATCCGTGTAGCAGTTGGAGAAGGGTGGTCACCAAGAAGGAAGAAAAAGTTGCCACAAAGATGAAAAAGTTGCAAACTGATGGATAAGGGAAAAGAATTTGGTTATAAATGATGCACATAATCAACCCGTTCCTTTCAGCTAAAGATCTAATTGGTTACCAATAAATTACAAAGATTTGATCTAACCATATAGTCCTACGCAAAGTTCAATGATTAAAATGATTGAATGCTCCCATGAGCTAGCCCATATGGTTTCTGCACAGGAGTTGTCACAATAAGGTGAAGATCCCCGTGAGATCACTTGGGACAGTACTAGAAGGGCTCCCAGGGTGAGGATATCACCTTTAGCCACAATGATTAAAAAATTGAATATAATTTTGAGATTGATAAATAGTGTCAACTAAGACCACATATAAAAAAAATCAATAATTAGTTCCATTGTGTTTTCATCGATCCTAAATAATATAAGTCACTATCTTTACCACTATTTAATATAATATTACTATCCTCATACATTGTTTTTTTGTTGGCCAGCTAATTGACAGCTTAAAAAATAATCGAGAATAAATATTTATAATTATTAAGTGAGAGCTAAAGCAAGGACTCTTTTAGCATAATGACAAATTTGGATTGGAATATGCTCATGTGCATATCTCTATTTGACATTTCGCCTCCCTTGTGTCCCGGGGCTTCATTTTGCCTCCCTTGTGATGAAGTATTCCAGATTCATGAACTACTTGTTTGGTATTAAAAGGTAGATAAAATAGACAAAACATTTATTTATAGTCCAATAATTGTGAACACAATTAACCTAAGCAATTAGAAAGAAAAAAAATTAGCAAAGAATTAAGTCCAACTTTAGTACCTAAGCAATAATTGTGAACACAATCATTGTTAGCCTAGTACTCGCACATTCCACAATCTGGTCCACTCTACTACGCCATCCTTTACTCAAAGTCTCAAACCATGTGCCCATACAAATGATTCGATATCTCTTTCTGTCAATGAATTAATTGCATGTTTTTTTGGTGAATTGGGTTTCCTTAGGTGATATTGTAATTGGTTTGGTCTCTTATCAAAATTGCTTTTCTGCCAAGAACAATGAAAAGTTTGGGCCTAGAAGGGAAGTTTATCTTAGAATTGGTCTTCTATGGCAATGAGTGAATCCATTCCAGCCCCACCATAATTTCAATGCATAAGGTGTCATCCATGCTATCACACTGAAGAACATGCCTAATTCATAAACTTTGGCCTCTCAAAAAAAAAATTGACCTCCCTCTTTTCTCTATCAATCGCTAAAATTTCATAACTGAAAGATTGAAGAGGACGAAACCTATTGTATTTTCCTATTGATCATATATTTGCGAAAAAAAAGTGCGCATGCATTCTAGGTGAAGTAGATACAGGGAGAGGAAGGAGTGTGGAAGTACCAGCAACGTTGATGTTCTCGACGATGTAAAGAACATTGTCGTAATTAATTTCTCCCTTCCTCTCAGCATCTAAGATGTGATCAATAGCGCAGTTGAGCTCCAACTTTGATCCCAATTTGTCCATCATCTTCCTGCTCCACATTTTTACAAATTAGCAATCGCCTTTACTATTCTAATGGTCCACCGTCAACAGAAAGAAAAATAAGGAAAGAATAACCACAAGATGTTGTTTTCTACCTTTTCTTTTCCCCTTTTATTTGTAGTTTAGTTGAATAATTAGGAAGAAAGCTAATTTTAGTTAGTTGATTTAACAAATTAGGTCTATTAGAGTAGGGATGGATAATAGCAGATCATACTCACTTCTTCTCGGAAACGAAGTGATCATCGAAGAGCTTGAGGCGGTTGTCCTTGAGCTCTTGGCATTTCTTGAGGTAACCCCTGAGGAAGGGTCTGAGGATGGGAATGAAGTCGCCGTAGTTGTACTCGAAGCTCTGCGCAAGGCGACTGCGCTCGCCATTGGCGGCCTTGAGCTTGTTAAAGAGCGGATCGTCCATGCCCTCGAAGCGGAAGTTAAACATGATCCGATACATGTTGTTGTACATCATGAGCTGCAGCCGGCGGCGGAGAACCACACCCTCGGTGGCTGCCTTGGGGTCTTTCTTCACATCCTCCACCACCAGCCGGGCCTCCTCCTCCCAACCCTGCCGGTTCTGCTGCACCACCTTGTTGGTGAAGAAGGGAACCGTCATGATCCGCCTCATCTTGCGCCAGTGGTCACCGTAGACGGTGAACACCATGTCCTGCCCCTTGCCAGTGAAGATGTCGAAGACCACGTTGCGGGTGCGGGAGCCGAACTCGACGCCCTGCGCGTGGAGCACCTCCCGGGCGAGATCCGGCGACGAGACCACCACCAGGTTGCGGATGCCCATGCGGAGGAGGAAGATGTCTCCGAATCGCTTGGCGAGGGCGGTGAGATTCCGGTGGTTGAGGTCGTCGCCAACCTGGAGCCAGTTCCCGAAGACGGGTACGGGGAGGGGTCCCGGGGGCAGCTTGAAGTGCTTTCCACGGAGCTTGGAGACGACGATGGCGAGGGTGACGGCGGCGAAGAGGGCCAGGAGGGCCTTCTCGAGGAGGAGCAGATCCATGGCCGAAGGTGTTCGCCGATGGTACAGGATCAGATCTGTGCCTGATTGAGCAGAGGCCGGGCGAGGGGACATTTTATAAAGAGGCGGTGGCCGGGGTAGGTTTGACGGATAGTCAACATTAACGGCGGCAATGTACCGGAGCGGGTGAGGTGGCCTCGTGCTCCGTCAATTAGTGGTAGGTAGAGCGGGTTGCCGTTTGCAATTAAACTTTACTTATTTGACTGATTAGTTGTGTCCATCCTCTTCAACTAACTTTTCATTTCAATGAATATTATTCATTATATATATAATATTATATACATTATATTGAATACTTGGCAAAAAAAATACAAAAAGAGAAATTCTCTGTTTTTAAAACATAAATAAAAAGTATTTTTTTTATTTATTATAAAATAACTCCTGTGTTACATTATACTAATTGCTTAAACTCATCCGAATTAAAATAATAATAGTATAATTGCTGAAACATAAAAGAGAAAAATGGCATGCAAATTATTATTTTAAAGTAAAAATGTAAAGTTAGACGATTATTTTTGGGTTGTTTAGTCTTTTCAATAGTAATAACCTCCTCCTTGAGTAGCTTTAAAATTGGAGTAGAAACACTTCATAAAATACATTTTTGACAAAATTACTAAATGTTAGTAGTTTTATAGAAATTTATACATTATTATTTCAAGTCATTTAATCATTTTAAAAGCATAGGTATACTTAACAATTTTTTATAATGCTAAATGATTATTTTTTAGTCGTTTGATCATTTTAAAATATAAATGGATTATAATAGCACATACTTATTTAAATTCATTTTTAAAAACACTCATATAATAGTTTTGGTGAAAATTATTTTATGATTTTTTAAGCTATTTGGTAACAATGAACATGAATGAGCTTAGTAGAATAAAATTTCCATATAATAATTTAGAAAAAAATGATAGAAAGAAAGATCTAGCAAATTTGGCAAAAATATTTTTTTTTTAATTTATATTTCACTTATATAGAAAGAATTAATTTGTTCCTAAACTTATAAAATTTTAATAATACTCACTTCACAGTTCACTGGTTGTTACTTTCTTTAAAATAAGATATTTATATTTTGTCAAAAATGACAAAATTTATTAACACATCTCTGGGTTAACTGATCTATTTGTTTGGTAGACAGGTGATCAATTTTTTCTAGGTTTAGAATGAATTTAAACATTTTTAAAACACGCTTTTAATTTGATAATTATAAATAAAAGGGAAAAAACAAAAAAAAATTGTTTAATCAATTATAATTACCATATGATTATAGAAAACTATTATGTATCCATTATAATGGTGAAAATGATTTTAAAGGATAGCAATAATAAAAGAAAAGAGTTATAGTATAAATTTAATTATAAGGACCACCATCATAATTGTGCCATTGAAAATACATGGACACCGCCATATTTTAAGCAATGTTTCATTTTCAAATTCCAGTTTGCATTCATAGCATCAGGAATATTATTAGCATGTCGGTAAGTTTGGAAAGTTTGTACAAATATCTACAATTCGAATTTCAACTATAACGCAATGTGTGACTGCGTGAATAAATAAGAGTATTACGCTCTTTTCCTTTTATCTTAAAGAGTTTCAATATTTGAAAAGTAGTGCTCATATTTCAGATAAAAGCACATTGTGTAGTGTAAGATATGGTTATCAATAAACCATAAGCACTTAAATGAGATAATATTATCTTGAAGAGAAATTTTAACTTGTATTTCAGTCTCTAATTTTTGTTAAAGCTAATCTTCAAGACCTAATTAAGTTTAAAAAAAATGTTTATGTTTGTAAACGGATGAAGAAGAAAAACATAATTAATGATGAAAAAAAAAATCTCAATGGGAAAAAAAATATATACATCCTCAACATTGTGAACCAAACAAAGAAAGGAAAGAAGGCATGACCATAGCCTCTTAGTAATGTGGCAGCGACCTCGTGGACAGGCAAGGTCGTCACCACCTCACAAAGGTTTTGTGGTAAGACAAGATCATCATGATCTCATCTAGGCCTCATGGCTAAGGTTATAAATAGATTGAACGTTCGTGAATAAATTTGATATTTAATATAAGAAAATTTATTTATGTTCATTCAATACATACAATTGAAGAACAAGTTTAAATAATTAATTAAATTAAATAAATAATTTGAATGCATATATGTTAATTCATTAATGTTGATGAACATGTGAATAATATTTATCAACAAAATTTTTATCAATATGTTAAATAAAGAAACTTTTAAAATGAAGAGACAAATTATTATTAAACTTATTAACTAACCAAACAAGTTTAAATTGAGAGTTTAATAACATTTAAACGAATTAAGCTTAAGCCAAATTTAAACTAAGTTCAAGTTCATAAAAAAAATCAAATTAAACTTGAACAATCTATTTTAGTATGATTTAATTTAACTTGATTATCTTATTAAATAAATTTAAATGTCATACAGTTTGATTTGAATTGGCTCGTTTATGGACCCTACCACGGAGCCTATTTTTCAAAATAAAAATAACAAAAAGCAAATCTCTTTTCTACTTTAATCAAAGTTCTATAAATTTAACTCAATGCAATCAAATTAAGCAAGTATTTCTATAAGCAATAAATTTAAGTGCTCTTCGCGAGCCTTCTTTGCTATGACTTTAGTTGTTGGAGGCTACATTATTGACTCGTTGACCTCTTCCACATCTTGTAGGAGCGGTGGGTTGTTGGGAGCCCAAAAGGCGGCTCAGATTCAGTGGCGAAAAGTCAAAACCCTTCTCTCTCTTGGGACTTTGCCTGTGTTTTATATTACGCTGTGAATTTGGAGGCGTCCACTTGTGACTTTTGTACAGTCATCGAGTTGGAACGAGCCCAAAATGTCACATCTTAAAATTTCATATAACAATATTATTTATTTCGTGGGAGAATTAAAGGTTCACTCTGCCCGTAAATTTATTTATTTGTTTATTTTACAACCTTTTCGCTGTGTTTCTCTTGGATCTCATCCACAATCTCATCTTGACATGATCGACCTTATTGTGTTTCTAACTCAGTAAAAAAAATTTAATTTATTAAAAATTATATGAGTTATTAATTTTTATAATATATATATATAGTTTTAATTTCGATAACTTTCATGCAAACCTTAATTATAGTCAATTATCAATTTTAATCTAGCGGCGATGGGGTTGGCTGCCTAATCCACACAGACAAAGACAGCGGGCTACCAACTAAGATAAATATATTAACAATTAATTAATTATTAATTTATAAAAAAATTTAAAAAAAAACATATGAGAATAATATATACGTATGTGATGGGCACCTACCACACTCGGCCACGCACGCGCAGACGCTCTACCACTCAAGCTCCAACACCGAAATTCATTATTAATTTTATGATATCGTGACGTCGACGCCTACGTCATCTTGGAGACACCTTACCCGGTCCACACTCAATCTCCAACGCCGAAATTCATCGTGACGTCGACGCCGACGTCATTTTGGAATTTTACATGGTCGATCGCCATTCATGAATTGGTTCTATTAGGGAAGATGAATTAATTCTCACTGTGGGTTTGTTTCTTCTAATCATTCGGCAATGGCGTTCATCATCTCAACCGTTCATTTAATTGTGGAGACGCTGCGTCCGCTTGTTTTGTTTCCTGGCCATGAGAAATAATTAATGGATCGTACGTTACGTAGACAGAGAGGGTTGAGTAGATGTATTCGTATGAGGGTCTTGCAATTTTGTCATAAATACTTGTGTTTCACTTGGTAGAAAAAAAAACAGAAGAGTAAAACATCAAAGACATAATAAATTTTTGGGAACAACTCAAAAGCAGAAAAAAAAGTCTTAGTAAACAAGTGAAAGAGTTGTGGTTTGAGTGGACTAAACGTACTTGTTATGAAAACATTTATATAATGCAAAAGCCGAATTTAAAAGTCAATAGCAATTTAAGAAGCAAAGCGCGAAGGGCAACTCTTAAATTAAGTTTATTTTGATTACTTTATCAAATAATCTGCCTAAATCAAATAAAATTCAAGAATGTACGCAAATAATTTAATGGGCCAGGTCCGGTAGATAAGTGGGCCGCAAGATGGCCCGTAACGACATTAGATGGAACCCTCGGCTTCTGCTCCAGTGGCGAAACGTTGCCTCATGTCATCTTCGCCGCCGCTCGGTTTCGCCACCGGTTTCCGTTGCAGAGGCGCCACCGCCACCGCCACCGCTCTACTAAGAATGTTCTCTGGCATGTCAGCAGGAGGCACCTCTAGCCCTGCTAGATTACCTCTCGCCGTGGCTGCGGAGGCAGAGAAAAACCTGAACCCTCACCTGCAGCATCAGCATCAGCAGCAGCAGCATCACCACCATCTACTCCTTTCCAGCGCTAGCCAATTTCTTCATAATTCTAAGATCTTCCAGATTTCAGCTCCTCGTATTACCGTGGGGGTTTCCGGGCGGAGCTTGTCGGGGGCTGTCTCGAGCATCTCTTCCGAGGCTGCGGATGGTTCAGCTCCTCCTCTCGTTGTTGTTTCCTTCTATAAGTTTGCAGATTTTCCGGATCATGCCACAATGCGGAAGCCGCTGAAAGAGCTTTGCGAGGATGCGGTGAGCGCAAAAATATCACCTTTCGAGGCATTTACTATTCTCGCGTTGTTTGATTTCCACTGATTTGAGTGTTTGAAACTCTTTCATCGTTGTTATTTTCTGTGAACACGATTGATATTTGCCTGACTTTAACAGGAAACGGTGAGGATGCAATCTTATTTGTTTTGCATATATTTTCCACCAAGATCCATCTTGAGCATATGGTATATGATCTTACTTGCTTGTATGCATGTTAATGGTAACTCTGGTGATAAGTCATGATTAGTAAATGGCTTCAGTGAATCTAGACTGTATTCCAGATATTATTCCTGATTAGAACATTCGCCTGCAATGGTGCATACACACATCCCAAGCTGATCACTTGAACATGTCTAGTCTGTGAGGGTAAAAAAACATGGATGTATAGTACGTGATTCTAAATAACCATATAATGGTACAAAACTGAATCCATTGATAGTTCAATACAAGTAGTGAAAGAATGTTCTCATGAAGGAAGGTAAGCTGAAGCTAAATTTCCATGTTAATCCTAGAACAATGTTGAACTTAGGGACAGCTCCAAGAATTAGAGTCTGGGCGCTCGAACTTAATGAGGTGGGCTGGGCTTTGGGTGTGGAAGGAGTAGGCTTTAGTGGGCTAAGTAATAATAATAATAATAAAAAATTTAGTCGGCTAACTTACATTGGTAATATTTTTTTTTCGGCTGGGCTAGAGCATAGGACAGCCCTAAACAAGATCCGTCTCTGGTTGGACTTAATATGGGTTAATAAATTCTAGACTGCCAGTTATAATTTATTAATGAGAAGGATGTTGATATTTTTCGTGTAATTTATCAATGACTTGGTTGATAATTTTGGTAATAGGAGGCCAACCATGTCTCTGGATACTTAGTTTTCAAATTGCTTTGATGATGGTTAATATATGGTTTTAAACAGATAATACATCACATGGTACTCAACTTTCAGGCGATGCTTAGTAGCATCATTCTCACCAACACTCCTATCTCAGAATATGATTTTGTTCTCGACAACTATATCTTGGAATGTGATTTTAGCCTCGACAATCTCTGCATCCATGAGAGTGTTTACACTATTGAAATGAAAGTACATTTATCAATTTCAGGAGTAGTCATTCTTCATATATATGAAAGTACATACTACTCAATGCTAGTTCTAACTAATGCCAATAGGAGAAACAAGAACTGTGATTCATTCTACACTCTATCCCTTGTTTAATTTCCTATGCATGGTGTGGGAATATCTTGTGATCTATCAGAAGCATTGACATCACTATGGTATACCAAATATATAGAATAGAGAATGATGATATTATTGCCTGCGAATTTAGTTATATGTTATTGTCTAAAATTTTTACCATATTCATTCAAATATTCCATATGACTATGCTATGCTACTGTATTGTGTATGTCAACGTCACAAGGAAGATTTTTTTCTTCTTGCTGCAAGTTCAATTTTGTGTAAGTCAATTTTTATCTCACATGGCAGATTCTATGCAGCGTGTTTCAGGAGGCATCATACTTGCACCAGAAGGAATCAATGGCAGCATATGTGGTACACCAGAATCTGTGGAGAAGGTTTTGAACTTTATTCAGGTTGATGAGCGGCTAAGAGGCCTTAGATTAGTAGAATCACCTGTTAGCCCCGAGGATGAGGCTATCCACCATGGACACACTAGCCATTCCCCTCTTGGAGCAGGGGAAGATGCACCTTTTCGCTGGGACCATGTTAGAGTCAAGCTGAAGAAAGAGGTATTGCTAACTGATCCTGAGATTCCCCATTCATTCTTGTGTGAATTGAGGAGAGCTACATACTATTTGTTTGCTATCACAGGGATTTACCTGCAAAACTCATGGTGTGATGATTTGTTCCTTCAGATTGTAACTTTTGGAGATCCAAGAATAAGGCCTTCTAAGATGGTGGGTCAGTATGTAAAGCCACAGGATTGGAATGCTTTGATAAATAATCCTGATATTGTGAGTTGTTCTTTCTATTGCATAATTGCTTTGCAACTGTATGATTTTATGTTGCCTTGAGATGTTATGTGTGTTTATATTGCCTTCAAATAACCATTTTGATAATTGATTTACATATTTCTACATTATAGATGGAACAATTGGAAACAAAAAGAGTTCAATATTAAGAGGATTGAAACGAATAAGTAATTTTTTACACTTTTTGATTCTTGTCTAAGCAATCTTTGTTTGTATTCTTGTTTCCATCAAAATTGAACCTAACAGAATTAATTAGAAAGTTTCATAGAGCTTTCTCTCGTTTTCCAAAAGAAAAATAAATAGATCTAAGGGCGATGGTCAATATTTTTATTATTCATATATTACAATAGAATCAATTTTTTCACTGAAGATAGAGTGATGTAGGATTGCTTGGATAAGCTGCTATACTATTATAATGTAGGCTGCACCCCCAGATTACTTCAAATGTCAAAGTGATGCAGGATCACTTGAATAAATTGCTCACCATCATGTTCTTTCACACTGTCCATCCTAAGCTGGAGCCAGTAAAGCCTCAAATGTAGAGAGGCTCTTCCGTTTCACCTCTATTGAACTTGGGTTCCCTCAATGTTCTCTCAACCTCTATCGAATGAGTACATAAGGGGCTTGGGTTCCCTTGATGTTCCCTCGACCTATGTATGTTAACACTCATGTATTCAACAAGTAATTTCCTAAGGCTAATATTATTTACATTCATAACAAAATAAAAGTTCTACTTTGAGTGATTGTTTCATCATAGGTCTTTTGTTGACTCCTATTATCATAAATTTAGTCATCACTAAGTTTGAAACTACTGTGAATGTTCCTTTTAGTTCAGGTAGTGGATATTTCTTAATTGTTTTGTGCTAGATGGTTTTATTTCTATTATATAAACCATGTTTTCCATGTATTCTGTCAGATGGTGATTGATGTCCGTAATACCTATGAAACTCGAATTGGAATGTTTAGAAGTGCAGTTGATCCGTGTACCACAGCATTTCGGGAGTTCGCATCTTGGATTGACAATCAATTTCAATTTCCTGAATCAGATGGCAAGTCAGACTCAGTTTTGGGCAGCAGCTTTGAACTGAATGAGATTCAATGTCAAGAATCTAAGAAATTACCTCGTGTTGCAATGTACTGCACAGGTGGAATAAGATGTGAAAAGGCTTCAAGTTTTCTTCTTAGCAAAGGTTTCAAGGAGGTATGCAGCATGTTCAATTTTGATCATTGAGGGTTTTGCTTAAAGTATTCCAACAATGTAGATTAATTATTAGACATTCACCACTAGCCAAGTATCACTTCATCCGAAATTCATTGTCCTTTGAAGGTCACTTCTGAAAGTAGACATTTGCTATTCACGTAATAGTATTTGATTTGTGACATTTGTCATTTCATTGGTCATATTTAGGCTACTATGTTGGGCGGATCTTTCTATTGCAAACTGTGCAATTACTCCACTGATCTCAAAAAAATAATGCAGATATGATGATTTAATACACGATCCCTTTTTATTCTGCCCCGAGCTCCTTCCAATCCTTTTTTCCCCTCGAAATGTTTCACTAAATAAAGATTTGTCTTTGCATGTGTTGCCTTATATATTAATATCTTGACCATTTTTTTTAATTTCCTAAACTACTTAGTCATCTCATGCATCTTAAAATTTCCATCCTATAGGCTGTAGATGAGGCCACACAATTAGGACAATAATGGTCACGTCTCATTTTGCCTAGTTGAAAATATGAAATATTCTGCCCCACGTTATCTAAGTAAGCATGATGATTTTTTTCTCCAAATTTTTTTTTTTTTTTTATATTTTTGTTTGCTCGCTTTCTTGTTAGAAGTTACATCAACTGTTAGACTTGATTTAATAAACAGATAATTTGGCCAGGTGATTTGTGCCTCCCTGTTGTTTGATTAATCACAGCTCTTTATACTGATCATTCCAACTATTTAAAAAATGAATAAAATTTAGTTGATACGATAAATCTATATGACACATAAACTGAGGTTAATCACTTGCAGGTATATCATTTGGAAGGAGGAATTTTGAAGTATCTGGAGGAAGTTCCAAAGGAAGAATCCCTGTGGGAGGGTGAATGCTTTGTGTTTGATAAACGAGTTTCTGTGGAACATGGATTAGCCCAAGGAACATATAAATTGTGTTATGGGTGCAAGAAACCTGTGAGCGATGCAGACATGGAAGCTCCAGAATGGGAGTACGGTGTCTCTTGCCCTTTCTGCTTCTCGATGAAATCAACTGAAGAGAAAGATAGGGCAAGGGCCCGGCAAAGGCAATTCGAGGCATGGGGGATCATCGGCGGTCCAGATAAAGGTCGTCGGAAGGTTGCTGCTATGCCCGATAACAATAAACTCCTTTCTGGTTCAGTCTAGTGCCTTTTTTTTTATCAACAGTATCTTATGATAGTTTTCGCTGTAACTGTAGACCTATCGGAAGTCTTCGATCCATTTTGTGTACACAAGACAGATATTTTGAATATTCAAATTGTTCAATACAACCCAAATGCTAGCTTTTTCTTTATTGATCTGGTGTAACCACTCTAGCCACATCAACATCTGGAAAAGCCTTATACCAAACTAATTTTGTCATTCATCTACCTAAAAAACTTGGTCGGTTGCCCAACTGGCCAAATTCTGTCCAAATCTCACATTTGTCCTCGTTAATAATTTTGATGTATGAACTTGTTGACCAGGCTGAGAGGGAGGTGTGTTAATATTTCAACAAAGTAGAGATGAGCACAAAATTTGGGATATCTTTAAAGTGTACATAGGATTTTGATGAACTCTGTACATTGTGTGGACAATAGATTTGTCCTAATTCATTATATTTTTTTGGCATATTATGTTACACTATATATAACATTGTTTTTTTTGGCATATATATAAATGTGATCTACGGAGAGAAATTTAGCAAATAATGCTTTTGCAATATCATTTTCTGGTATTAAAAACACCTCTCTAATCTCAACAAGAAAAACCTCCCTTCCAGTATATTTACATTTCTTTTATCCCAAAATCTTAATACACACAAATAACAAATGCACCTTCTTCCTTCGACTCTTTCTCGATAAAATTGATCAAAAAAGAGACAAATGCAGAGAAGCACTTTCCTTGCAAAACTAAGGGTTATTCTCATTGATGCCTCCGATCGGACTCGACGGTGGCACACGGGCTCTAGGAAGCATAGTGCCCACCCTTGGTTTTTCCTCCCTTACAGACATCTTTGAGCTCAAGTTGATCTTCATCGCCATCACAATTGCCATTTGTCTTCTGAAGGAGTTTCCTTTGAAACGGAGGCCGCGGCTTGCTGTGGATTTGTAAACGATATTGAACACGAGGAGAAGTAGAAAGATGGTGGTGAGCATGGCCTTGGAGTTGGAAGCCATTAAAGAATTGGCAGCAGGGGAGTAAAGTTTATTAGAAATATAAGAGTGCTGTGCACTAAACGAGAAGGAGGCTTTAAATAGAGTAGAGAAGAGAAGATGAAGATGAAGAAGATGAACTTAATGCATAGTGCCGTGCACAAGTAATCGAAATGATGATGAATTTATAAGTCTGATGATTGACGGTCAAAGTCAAACTTGAAAAATCCCCATATCTTTCCCAAATTCATGTCTTAATTTAAGGACAACATTTTCATCGCAAGACGCTTCAATTAATTTGACAATGAAATGAAATGTATCTTGAAAGATAAGATTTTGACTTTCGGTAATCCGATTAACAGGCCAAATGTGCAGTAGACACGTGCTGGTGTTAATTATGATTTAAAATTTCGGAGGTTTGGATTATAATTGGAACTAACCGTTTGATATGGTGAAATGATTCCGATATTTTTTTTTAAAAATATATATAATATTTAATGACAGTAAAAATTAATTTAAAATCAATTAAAGTCTAGATATAAAAAATTAAATTTATTTTAATGAGGACATTTTTTCATGTGTATTCAAGGAGGAAAGGAAGAAGAATCCAGACCGTCCAAAAATGGATGGGTATATGTCGACCGTACATCATAGCTCCGCGTCGAAACAACCGGTTCGGATAAAGACCAACCTGAACCGGCTGCGGATAACAAGAGGAGGAGGAGGCAGCTGAAGACTTTCCTCTTTCTTCGTGTGGAACTCTTCTTGACGTTGGGGGAGGTTGGGGAGAAGACTCGTGAGGAAGGATCTTGGATCGCGAGAGAGATAGCGAGGAAATGGATCAGATAATGAACAAGGTGGGATCCTATTGGATCAGCAAGAGAGCGGACAAAGAGATCTCCTCCGTCGGCGACGACATCAACGTAAGTGTTACTTCAGTCTGTCCCTGACATCGATTGACACAATCGAAGGGCTTCTTTGTGTTTTGAATTACTGGGTTTTGAAATTATTTCTTGCTGTTGGCCTCTTAGTGGATTTCTTTTGTTTATCGAACAATTTATTGCTGGACAGTTCTAATCAATAAAGCAGTTATTTTATATAATTTTCTTCATGAAATTGCCAACTTTAGGAATTGGTGTTATGATTGAAATTGACGTATTGATTGGCGATACTGAATTTCAAGATAGATGATTTCCATTTTCCTGAAGAGAGATTTGAACACACTGTGCGTGGTTTTTCAGTAACTCGAGGACTTTTATGTCAGAACCGATGGAATGAATCAATCTAAAAATTCAGTTCAAAAATAATATGTAATAAACTAAATATGAGCAAGATTAAATATGAAAAAGAAAGGATGAAGTAGATATAACCTAGAGTAGAGAAGACTATCAAAAAATTCGGCCTCTGCTAACAATGAGACAACCATTCCTAACAAGTTTAGCAACAGAGAAGGATTTAGAGAAAAAAGAGAAAGAGGATTTTGCTATTATTGTTGTGTAAAATAGGCGAATAGCTTCTCTTAAAGAAAGGACCAAGTTAAAGAAAAGATTTGACTTGGTAAAACTTCAATCGAGCACTTTTAATAGGAATATCTTGCTCAGTGTAAGATTTAATTATTAATTAAATATATAATATAAAATAATAAAATAGTTTAATATAATGCTGATAGATAAAAATAAAAAATATTTATTTAAAAAAAAAAAATAGAAATTCTAATAATCCTCACAAAATTCAAATAGCACTTTTAAACAAATAAAAAACACATCAACTCTACTACTTAGACTTAATATACAGTATGGTTAGTGAGGTGCTCTTAAAAACTTTACTTAGTAGAATAGCTTTTGTTAGTAGGTGTAGAGTGATGTAGGTTTTGTACTATGCCACCTTTGAACCCAACTTATTCCACTAAAGTAAACACAAAAATTAAAAATCTAACATTACGGTGGGCATTAATTGCCATGCATATGTACAAATATCCTAATATGGGAGAGCCCCTACGAAGGATGTTTGTAGAGACACATCTTATAAAAATGATCACTTTGAGTCTCTTTTAGAGTTATAGATTCCTCTAAATAGAAGTAGAATGCATCACCATAAGAATAGGGTATTTGATCAATTAGTCAGCTTGTAATTACCTCATTGAACCTCCTTCAGGTGATCGACTATTGCAGAGGTTGAAATGCCATCGTTTGAAGGGCTATTGTGGATAAATCTGCATTAATGAATTAAGATCATCGTCCCATTATATATACTTTAAATTTTAACATGTGCACACATGTGTAACATGACAAGTAGAATAAAGAATATGCTTTTGAAAGGGATAATGCATGATATTTTATTCATGATTACAATCAAATTGTAAATCATGCAAAATTAAATATTAATATGTGCCCATGCATTTTAATCATCATGAATAATGCTCTATGCCCTAGGGTCAACCTTGTATTAGACCTTCATCCATCAACTGCACCAAGCTCCCGGAGCTTGCTTCATGTCATTAGATCATCCATCCATACAAGTCCACCTCGTTCTGTGTTGCCCTAAAGTACTCCTCGTGTCAAGCCTTCATTGAATTCACTAAGGTCTCCAATTCTGCTTCATGCCATCTAATTCTCCATGCATATGAATATCCTGGTTTTGGGCCATAAAATCATTGGAAACATGATCTCCATGATCACAATTGCAACCATTTAATGCTTGACGTCGTAGAGTCCACCTTGTGTCAGTCCTTCAGTCCATCAGATGAACTAAGCTTCTTGAGCTTGCTCCATACTTTCTGATCCTCCATGCCTATGAATTCATCTTGTATTGTACCATTGATCCATTGAGCACAAGCAATAATTCGACTGCATCAAGTTAACTAGGTCCTTGCGCTCTACATGTACTATTCTAAGTTCTGCTCAGTTGATGCACATATCAATATACAGCCTGCCAAAAACATCAACAAATTTGACCACACAGAAACATTATTTTCCTTGTATGATTGCTATATGCTCTGACATAATATATATCTCACACTTGAGTTCATGTAGTGTCATATGCAGATTTAACCGAATATACTTTGGTCCCATTCCATTTCCATTCCACCCTATAAGCCTTATCTCTACTGACTTGCATTTTTTCAATAATCTTTGCCACCCTCCACAAATCATTTTGTTCTAGCTACCCACTAACTGCAATTCCCAATCCCAGTAATTCCTTTATATCTCCATCAGTTTGTCATTTTTGTTCATAGCTGCTGCATATACTTTTTCCATCTCGTTGTAAAGCAATTTATCCTTCCATCATCTGTCTTTCCAGAATCTGATAGTTATACCATCTCCTGCAGCAACTCTGATCCCTTGAACGAATAATTCCCTTACCAATAACAGATACCTCCATGCATATGATTATCTCGTATTTGCTTTTACTTCTTCTCAATGAGCATTGGCAAAGTAATTCTGGTAACTAATCTTCTCCAGGCTACAGTCTCTACAGTCTCATTTGTGTTTAGCATCCTTCACCACCAGTAGCATAATAAGCTTTTGTTTTGTATTTCAATGTCCACAATTCGCAAATCTCTTATCTATTTTAGTCTGGTAACCACATCCCATTGGCCCAACTGTGATTACAACGTACCAATTTATTTAGTCACCCATTTTGGAAAAGAAATATAAAAGCTTGGTATAACTGCAGGTGGCTTGAGCCATGGTTCGGCCTTCCCATTTACTAGTGATGCAGACTCATCTGTAGTCACAATCATTTCCACCCATCTCATCCACCCTGGAGGAAAACCTAGCAATTTTAAAATAATAAACAAAATTTCCCAATTCACCATCTCAAAACCTTTTTCATATTCACATTTTTATCATGACTATCACTCTATCATTCTTTATGCACCTACTTATGATCACGTTTGCATACAGAAACATTATTCGGTACTTCTCAAGCAAGTTGATTGCGTGAGATGATCTTTTGTATCACCTGCTTCTGCATGTTTGCTAGAACTTTGGATATTAATTTTACAATGCTATTTTCTAGAGGGATCGGTCTGAAATCTTTGGCATATTTAGCCCCTTCTTTCTTTGGTATCAGAGTTATGAAGACAAAGTTGAGTCTTTCATATTCTAGGGTACCCTCATAAATCTTTATAATATATCAAAAATGTCATTCTTCACATGTCTCTAAAATGAAATCATGAATTCTTTATTGAAGCCATCTGGCCTTGGGGGTTTCATTCTGCCCATATTTTTAACAGTCAGTTCAACAACGGAGAAGGATTTTTCACCAATATATTTAGTAGTTGATTCTCCTTGTACAAGTTCAGTCAATACATATAGTCGTTGTTTCTTCTAGTTATGATTGCATCAATGATGCCATATCTTTTGTTTCTTTGAGCAGTCACTCTCTAGCAGCATTGAAGGGGGAGCAAAATGGTTGGTAAATAAGTTCAAAGGTGCAGTCACTAAACTTCTGTGATGCTCCATTTCTATTATGTTTTCTTTTTCTCTGTGTGTGTTTGTCTGCAATTTCGTTGTTTCAGAGATTTTATTTACTGCTGATATGATCTACAAGTCGGTATTTTCCTTCTACTGCAGATGAAATTATCTCTTTGTTTCTTTTAGGAATGTTTCATTTTGATCCATGAACTTTCTCTTTTAAAATCTTCTCTTATTCATTATATTTATGATGATATCCTTAGTCCTTATCCTATTTGTCCATTGCTTATCCATTTTGTTTTTTTCCCTCCTTTTTTTTCAAATTCCTCTTTAGGTTCACCAGCTTGCATACTTTGTTTACTTATTGTTGCAGACTATTATTTAAATTATGCCTGAAGGTTATCATTTGCAGTGATTTGTGATATGTTTTTCATAAGATGTCGATTTTATTAATAAGCCGCTTATCTAAACTAGATCTAACACCAGAAGCCATGAGCCCTCGCTCCATTCATGTTGTGGTCAAATCTTCTATATTGTTTCCTTAGTAGTTCAGATGAAAGTTTTATTAAGATACCTACATGAATTTGCTGAAAGGGTATTGAACAACAACAAAAATGTACAGATTATTTTTCCCCATTTTTTGACTGACCCTTCCTGCTTTACCACAAGCTCGTTATGTTGCAAGTTGGCATTTGTCTGCAACTTTCTGTTCAAGGTATTGGTGTTTTCTTGTTGATCAAATGCATGAAGAACTTGATTTCTCTTTTTTTTTTTCCCCCCAGGAAAGATGCAGAAACCACTAACTGATCTGCTGAAGGAATATGATTTGCCAATAGGCCTTTTTCCTCAAGGCGCCACTCACTACGAGTTCAATGAAGAGACAAGGAAGCTGACTGTGTTCATACCAGAGGTATGTGAGGTTGGCTACAGAGATTCTTCGGTCTTGCGCTTTTCTACCAGTGTGACAGGGTATTTGGAGAAAGGAAAGCTTTCGGATATTGAGGGAATCAAAACCAAAGTGCTGATTTGGGCAAAGGTAACTTGCTTATCCACTGAAGGTTCCAAAATTCACTTCACAACTGGTGTTAAGAAAACCAGGAGTCGCAGTGCATACGAGGTTCTTAGAGGTGGTATCGTGGTGGATAAATTTTAGGTTGTGGTATGGCTATATTGTCCTGTCCGAAAGAGATTCCTATTGATTTGGCTCTATTGGTAATTACTGGCTTGCAACTTATCAATTATCTTTATGGATTGTGGTCGTTAGAAATTAGAACATATTGCTGTGTTCTCAGAAAGTATGGTTTAACCATTCACGGGTTAATGTTCGTTATCAAAGAAAAATACAAATAGAAAGCTGTTTTGCTAGGGATCAATAAAAGGGACAGATTGGATTAGATTTTGAGCAACAATCAACTTGACCAAAATCAAATGCGAGAAAGTTAACCAAAAAGGTAAGACTCTAGCTTGACTTTCAAGTTTTTTTTTTTTATTATTCAGGAGGGAAAAAAGAATGATGAAATAAGTCTTATTATTTTATATATTTTTGTTACTTAAGTTTTTTTGTAATATATGTTTAGTAGATAATGCAGTTAGGCCTGACTTTTGAATGGATCTAAACCATAAGTAATATTTTTATTACTTATGGTTTAGTAGATAATGCCGCAGCCTGACCTTTGCACGGTTCTGAATCGAAATCGGCCTAGATTAGTAATTGAGTCAATGGATTGATTATCCATTGACCCAATTTAATGGGTTGCTAGATGGATGATCAGTTATAGATTGGGCTCTCGATTAATCGGCGAATGTTAGTTAAGTTATCGGTTTGAACCGGTGGTTCAATCGGCAGTAGATAACCACTGGTTCATTAAAATTTTTAATTTTTTATTAATTTTATTTAAAATTTTAATTGTAATTTTTTATTTCATATATTTTAATAATATTGTTGATATGATTTAATATTAATTAATCTATTCTATTTTTCTATTTAAATTAATTTTTTAATCTATTTATTTTTTATTTATTTTTCTATTTAAATTAATTTTTAATTTATTTTTCTTGAATTCTTTATATGAAATTATTTTATTTTTTAATTTTATAATTTATTTATCTTAATTTTTTTGTTAGGACTATTTTATATTTAATTTATTAAATTTATTAATCTTATTTAATTCTTTTATTTACTAAGATCTTATTTTATTACTTTAATATTAAATTTATAAAAACTATTAATAACTTGTATTATAAAATTTATTTAACTTGGATAATAACTCATATATATGAAAAAGAAATCAATAAAAAAATAGTATAATAATTAAAATATATAATTTATGTGATATTTATACGTAGATCGGCCTCGTAATCTAACATATAATCATTTTAAATCGTCGTGAATGGTGAATCGAATCTTGATCTGACGATTTCAAATTATCATCGAGTCTAAATGCAGTTAGTGCTTATGATGCATGTGCCTATAAAAAACTTAATTCAAATTATGAAACTTGTGAATTAAAATTTCATGATTAAGGATTGAAGCCTTGAAGGTGCTATGCTGGCACGAATATATAGGATTTAACTGGGCTTGTAATTTAATTTCTTTTCATTTCGAAACTCCATTCAGTACGAGAATCTTTTATATATCCAAGTGCAACCTGAGTATCAATTATTATTCCTGCAGTGCTAACAAGTTGGTCACCGTTTAATTTAAATGCATTAGAAGGATATCTATTCCAGTGCTTTTCAAATTTCAATCAATTGTCTATATTCTTTTTTTTTATCAGTACTCCTATACTTCCTTATTTTACCATCAAAATTTTTTATACGAGGATGTCTATATATCTTTTTAACTCATCGCGTATATATCTCGTCGCATATCGCATTTAAATCATCATATATTTTCTTTTTAATATTTATGCTCCTATATATTCTCTATTTAAAAATTATTTATTTCATATTTGAAGTGTATATGGTTTAATTACATAAATTTTTTTTACTGCCACTGTTTTAATTAAAAGTTTTAATCTTATCTTCCTATCTAAGGATTCATTCTATTTTATCTTTTAATAAATTATTTATAATAATATCTACTCTATTTTTTATTTTACTCTTTCATATATACTATAAAACAGGAACTTTATATCAGTTTTACCTTCTCCTATATCTATTTTATTTTTATAACATAAAATATTAATTTTTTTTTTCAAAATTCTACTATCATTATTATTTTATCGATGAGCATTCATACGTTCTATGTTCTAAATCTAAGATAATTAATATTTATTATTATCCAATTTAGGGTATGAAAATTTTTACATATTTAATGCTATATTTAGTTCTCATGGAGATCTTACAATCATTGCTAAGTGTGTTGTAATTAAATCTTGTAATGTGTTCTTTTCAAGGAATAATTTAGCATTAGCATAATATTTTGATGGATCTATATATAACATTTACATAACTTTTATACTAGCCGATAATCTAATGCAATCCTCCCTCTTTATTCTGACTTGAAACCAATCATGATTGAGTTTCACCATGGATGGAATTAACTGTTAGGACACGTGCGAGCTATAACTTCTATCGCATCAATATATTTTGTGTTCGTTGTTTGAATGCGTAATAGAAACTTGAATCAAACCGACACCACATGCATAACTATGTGATTTTATTTGATTCACTGCCTCCCAAGACGATTACGTTTAAGGTCTAGTCCTAACGATTATTCACACTATCTTTCTCTTTTTTTGATATGTTCCGGAGGTGGAGAGGTTTCTTATAACTCTTTCACAACCAATATAATAAGAAAACAAATACACAAAAGTAAATACAAAGAAAGTAATAACTTTACAAGAATCTTGATTTTGATTGTCGTTAGTTGCCTTAGAATGCATCTTGTTAGTCTGAAAATGCACCAACACTAATTCATCCTCAAACATTCAAGAATCGATTACAAAAATCTCCTCGCAACCTTTTCTTCTACATAAAGGTGGAATAAAATCTCCTCGCAACCTTTTCTTATGTATAAAGGTATTTCACCCGAGCATCATACGATCGACCACATGACCATCGACTGATCTTACCTATCAGTCAATTCGAACCTTTGTCTTCTGCAAGATTCACCAATGTTACTCCAACCTATCTTTTATAATTTAACAACTTTATCCATTAGTTAGTTTTAGTCAACTACTTATTATCATTAGTCAATTGTTGTCTCAATCGAATCATGTAGTTAAATCAATTTATTTCTGTTTGATTTTTTATTGGCATCAGTTAATTGATACCTATCATCAATCGAGTTTTTCAATCGATTTTTAAGTTTCTGTTCGTTGCTACAATACTATTTGTCGATTGATCAAGCTCATGTTGCAAGTTACTATAATAAATTAATGCTCATAATTATGATAACAAATCATTGATATCAAGTTACTATAACAGTATTATAATAGGTTATTGTAGCAATCCTATTTTTGGAGTTTTAGGTCCATTAATCAATTACTACATCTTTAATTTTTAATCGACTAATACTATTATTATAAAAGCTAAATTCTCATCTTATCCGGTATCTAATTGACATCAATGTACCAGGACTTACTTTCTTCAATATTCGATTAATTTTGGCCTATTGAGACTTCCCATTACCTGGTCAGTCTTGGCCTGTCGAGGCTTCCTTATTGTCCTAGCATTAGGTCAAACTTGACCTACCGAGAATTTTTATGTCTCATGGCAACTTTTAACCGTCAAACGTTAAATGTCCAATCAATTATGGCCACTTGGACTTTTTTTTGCCAACTATATGTTGGATTTCTAATTACCAAGTGTTCAATCAACTGTGACTCAATTAGATTTTTTATTTTTTTATCAAGTATCTTATCAATCTTGATTTATTTGACTCTTACTCAATTAATTAACCTATTGATCAACTATTAAGTATCCGATTAAGCTTAATCTATTTGACGTCTCATTCGACTAACTAATATATTGATCAAATATTAAAATCTAATTCAAATTAAATCGAGTTTGATCAACCTTGATTGTTACGGATCGATTGCATCAATATTAATTCTATAACTAAAAAAAAATTAAAAAAACAAATAATACATGCCAATATTGTCAAAACTAAATATAAGAATATTTTATCATAAATATTTCATTACCAAATTTAAAAATATAAATAAAGGAATATTCTTCGAATGGCAAAAAAAATTTGAAAAGTTACTCCATTTACAATTTTGCAACATTTTAAATTGACACAATAGGATATTTTTTAAATTACATTCTAATCAAAGATAATATATAGTTTAAAGAGATTTTATTTATTTCTAATACAGCTACATTGTCAAATTAATATTTTGCGAGTGTTTTTGGAAATGGTTTTATAGGAACAATCATATGCAATTCCCTACCAATTAATCATTTATCGAAAGGGAACCTAAGATTACAACTTCTATCGTTAGTCATATTAGCGTCATTACCTTCTCCCTTGGCCAAATCATATTCATCTCGTCGCCAGTATAAATGTGGTGGATCGGAGTTGCTGCTGATTCATTCTCAGAGGAAACAGTACTCCACTAGTCCATTTTACGGCAGGGCAGGGTTTATATATATATATAATCGAGAGATCAGAGATATCGATCGATCGATCGATCGAGTATGGCGATGATCAAAGTTGTCGTTGTGCTGATGTTGTGCCTTGCAGGGCAGGCGTTTGGCCAATTGGACTACGGCCAGGCTCTCACCAAGTCGCTGCTCTTCTTTGAAGCCCAGAGGTCGGGGAAGTTGCCGGCCGACCAGAAGGTGACTTGGCGCGGGGATTCTGCCCTCAGAGACGGCAGTGAGGGCGGCGTAAGACTCAAATCCATCGCGTTCATATATAATTATAATTATATTGTATTAATTGCCGGTTAAATTTATATATATATATCCAGGTTGATCTCGCCGGAGGATATTACGACGCCGGCGACAACGTCAAGTTCGGCTTCCCGTACGCCTTCGCCGTAACCAGCCTGGCGTGGTCCGTCGTCGAATTTAGCGCCCAGCTTCAAGCCAAGGGCGAGTTGCAGAACGCGCTGGCCGCCGTGAAATGGGGGACCGACTACCTCCTCAAGGCTCACGCCGGACCCCAACTTCTCTACGTCGAGGTCGGCGATGGCAACTCCGATCACCAATGCTGGCAGCGGCCGGAAGACATGACTACGCCGCGCACGACTTTCAAAATCGACGAATCCAACCATGGTTCTGACGTCGCGGCCGAGACCGCCGCCGCATTAGCCGCCGCTTCGATTGCCTTCAAGTCTTCCGACGCTGGCTACTCTGCCACTCTTCTCGACCATTCAAAGCAGGTCAAACTCTTTAATTTTAATATATATATTTATATATTCATTAATTATATTAATATAATATATATTATTAATAGACCGGGTCACATAGACCGGGTAATATAATACTGGGTCACATAGACCGGGTAATATATATATTAATAATATATATTAATATTCTAACATCTAAGGATATAGGAAATCCCTAGATGTTAGAATATTAATATATATTATTAATATATATATTACCCGGTCTATGTGACCCAGTATTATATTACCCGGTCTATGTGACCCGGTCTAAGAAATATTGCCTATATATATGGCTATAACCTGTGTATTATTTCAATTCATTCAATTAATAGAAATTTATTTCCGACATGGTATCAGAGGGAGGTTTT
>NC_133871.1:11249159-11251666 GCF_044706935.1 Curcuma longa
ATTTCCTGTGAAAAATATCTTGTCCCATTTCTGATCCAATAGTTTCTGGCCAGCCTCTGGACCGCCCTTGATCACCTTCACCAGTTTGTCGTCCAGATACTTGGACACGCTGCGTGCTAAAAAATCTGCAGACACAGGAGCTAATTCCGAAGGTTTAATAATGATGGCGTTTCCAGCTGATATTGCTCCAATCAAGGGTTCCAACGATAGACCTGTACCATAAATTCTCAAACATCTCAATCCTTTGTTCGCATCTAATTAATTTCCAAGAAGACAAGCACCTATTGGGAAATTCCAAGAAGAGAAAATGAGAACAACGCCGAGCGGCTCCGGCACGATTTCTGCGCGCGTTGGAAACGCCACCAGAGGCACCGAAACCTGTCGACATCAGATCAGATAGCCATGCGCCCATCACATTAGAACCTCTCCGGCTCCAATGCACAAGTGAACAAAGATCAGGACTGGAGGATTAACCTTGTTTGGAGTCATCCATTTCTGCAGATTGTCTATTGCGTAATTGACGGACTTGATCAGAATACCCACCTGAACGCAAGTCACATCGATCGCAAAAGAACAAAAGATTTCAGTAAACAAGACGCGAGATTTTATAGTTTAAAAAGAGTAAGTTAATTACATGCCTCATCTCTGTAGGCTTCCGCTCGGTGCTTGCCGAGGTCTTGCTCCAGGGCCTTACATATGTCATCTTCTTTGTCGTAGAGGAGCCTGCGCAGCGCTTTGAGCTGCGACAGCCTCCAAGATAAGCTCCTCGTCTTCCCGCTCTCATACGCTTCTCGCACCTCCTTCAACTCCCCTTCCATTTGATCCCCGATCGCGATCTCCTCTCGAGTTCCCTTTCGATCAAGCGGACTACTGCTACGGCAACACCAGTTGGCATGCGCTCCCCTTGTAATTGGATAGCTCTAGACGATGTGATTCCTGCTGTTGTGGTAGTTGATTGCAATAAATTCCAGCGAAACAATTAGGCGACAGTGGTACAGACGTAATAAGTATGAGCATTATTAGGAGCCATGCAGCATAGCAGCGGCCACCAACCACCGACTTCGCCATACAATAAATTATGATGCATGCCTAAATGCTGCATTATATTGATGGAGGTAGAAAGATGACTGAACAAAAATTTAAAACAAAACAAAGCAAAAAGATGCATCAAGATCATCCGTAACTCATTGTTTGACATGCAAAGGAAATGTGGATGCATATTCAACCATGCACGCATTATTGGACAAGCCATGAAAATGGAATGATCATACTACTATATATATATATATATATATCATGGGCAATTTAATTAATTACGTGGTCTGAATGAAGCTTTCACTTCAGTGTAGGCAGTCGCAATGTGTCGGCCTTAAAGTTACTCTCTAATAAATGAAGATGCGTGGAGGTTGCAAGTTGCATACTTGAGTGTCCTTAGGCAAGATTTGGTCACAGTAGAATGAATGGATGAGGGGACTTTGCGGTTTTCATGAAGTACAGAGTTTTAATTAGGCTGCCAGTAATTGTCGATTGTAGTTTGTCATTTGTGAAGAGGTAATTCACCGCAATGGAAGAAATATTATCTACTTACCTTCTTTTACAAATTTGTTCTATTATAACCAATTCAGCTATGTC
This sequence comes from Curcuma longa, assembly GCF_044706935.1. Taxonomy (NCBI): domain Eukaryota; kingdom Viridiplantae; phylum Streptophyta; class Magnoliopsida; order Zingiberales; family Zingiberaceae; genus Curcuma; species Curcuma longa. The sequence continues at coordinate 11,250,792 of NC_133871.1, forward strand.
CCCAGAAACAACTTTCTATTTTCAAATCTCTCTTGTATATCTTCATGGCATTCATTCACAGGGATTAGATGCATAAATAATACTATGATTGTTCAGCACCCCTTTCGATAAAGAATAATCTCACGTATTCAATATTGTATGCGAAATCTCATGATCAAAATTTGACCATTAAGATGGCAGATCTTGGACAATACAATAAGCAAAATATTATGGAAATCATGATTTAAAAATCTAGTATAACTTCAGACGAAACAATTGAATAAATCATCCAAACTCAAAATCATTTGAAATTAAAATTCAAAATCTCAAATTGTACCGTACTTTAGAGAAATTATTCTGTACGATTATATCAAATTTCAATAATTTATCAGAATATATGTTTTGATTATTTCACTTAGTATGGTTCAAAATTTAAAATTAACTTCAATCCATTATCAATACCATAAATTTACAATATCAAAACAATATTATTCTAGTCAAATACCAAAACTTCAACGAGGTTCGAGATTTTGAACCTTCATTGAAACTATATATAAAGTATATGGTTCGAGATGCCCAAAGCAATACAGACTCAATAGTAGCAAAATTACATTTTTAAGAGGGCCGGGTATGTACTATAGCAACCTGTACAATAGAAAAAAAACTCTAATTTTCATTTTAGTTGACTGTACGATATTAAGTAGCTATTGGTTTGGCCAAATTATAATCACGAATGAGCTCAAACTTGCACCTGAAACAACTTCACAATGGGTTATTAGTCAAATAAAACTGGAGTAGAACAAGGACGAAGCGGTCTTCCCATAGTCAACAGAAGGGCTCTGAATCAAACTGCCATTACAACGGAACTTGCACATTGAAGCAAGCCTTTTATGTTC